>NW_020229545.1:0-68610 GCF_003227725.1 Camponotus floridanus
TCGTCTCGTTTCGTTTTCTCGGCGTGAGCGGTCGTTTCGCGACGCGACGCTTCGTTTCTCGGCGTATTTCCAAGCGCGGTCGAAATCGTCGCCGCTCCAGCGTTGTTTTCCGCCGATGATCTCTCTTGCGTCGTCCAGACCGGCGACCACTCTTTCGCAAACGAGAATAGACTTCCGCGACCGCTCTCGTCCAATTCCGCTTTGGACTCGAGCTAGTTCTCGCCTTCGAACGGAATAAAGTCAGTCGGGAGATCGTTCCACATCTGTCGAACGGCGCGAACTTCCGAACGCGCGTGCAACCATCCGCGAACGATCGCGGCCGCGTGCATCGCGCGATACTTGATCAGAGATGGTAATCAGGCCGCGGCGCGTCGACGGCGGCCGCGGTCACCGAGTGCGCGCGAATTCGTCGAGCGTATTCGGCGGTGGCGCGAGCGAAATCGTCCAACGTGCGCAACGAATATCCGTTTGTTTCGCAATAAATATCCAGAAGGTCAGGCTCAAATGATCGATCAGTCGATCCCAAGCGTCCGGTTTCGCCGACGATTTAACGTCGTCGCGAGATACTCGCGCGTTTTTGGTCTCTTCGCGGGAGTAATCGTCATCGCTGGCGCGTCGACGGGTAACAAACACGTAGCCATAAACGCCGAATACCGCGTTAAATTACGTTCACGGTGACGAGAACGAATCTCTTTACGAGTAAAAAAAACGTATGCGAATAATGTCGTCAAATCGCGCCATCGCGTTCGAAACAACGTGGCGAAAACGTTCGTCGAAACGCTAAAAACGATCTCGACGCGCCTTTTCGACGAATACGCAACGTAACTTTCGCTCGTTGAGCGGCGAGTGTATTCGATCGCACGGAACGCTCGGCGATCGAGGCAGCGTTTCGCGAGTTGGTTGGGCGTTACGTTCGGAGAATATCCTCGACAACGACGATCGTCGATTCCGCGAGGAAACTCGACGACGATAGACTCGACGAGAGAGTCGACTACGAACGACGTCGATCTTCGAGGAGATCGGAACGCGCGATTTAAACTCGTTGATAACGATAACGTCGTCGGCTTTCTCGATAACGTGTTGCTCGTCGCGAACGAGCGCGTTGATCGTCCTAGCTGTGCTCGTTCACGCGCTATCCGGCGCGATCTGGCGACTTGGCGCGCGAGATTTTCGAAACGCGAAACGAACGGGCGCGTTCGTCGAACGTCGTCGACGACACGAAGAAGCGTCGAATTCGTAGATTCGAGCCTTTCAGCGCGCGATCAGGCATCTGCGGACAAATCGTTGATGTTTTACGAACAGACGATCGTTATCGACGCGCGCGGCGCGCGTCGAGGGACGACGACGTGGCTGGATTGGAGTCATTGCGTCGTCTGGACGAACGTTTCGCGGATATAACAAGCGCGATCGACGAAATAGACGCGTAATCGAACGTAAACGCGTAGCCGAGAAGGCGAAGACGACGAGACGCGGCCGTCGGAGCGAGCATTGGTCACTCGTTGCTACGATTCGATTCGCGCACTAGAAATCCAACGGTTCTCGTCTACGAATCACGCTGGCAGTCCGAATCCTAAAATCGCAGCAACGATGATCGCGCGTTCTAACCGCTCATTTTCGAACGTCGTTTCATTTCGCGTTCGCCGAATACCATAACGGCCGCGCGAAACCAAACAATTGCGTCGCGGCGGCGCCAATCGTAGCGCTCGTCGTGTACATCGCGAACGAATACTTGTCGGTCAGACGCGAGGTGAGCCAGAACAACAACACCGACAAAACGTATTGCAAAGCGACGACGATAAAGATCGGAAACGTACGTGGCGTCGACGGCGTCGACGCCGGCGGCGACGCGGTCGCCGAAAACTCGTCGAAAGTTTCCACGCTTTCGGACGTGGAACGTTTTTCGCGTCTTCGCTCGGAGATATCGCGAAAAGCTTCGACCACTCGTTCCGCTATAGCGTCATCCGCGTTCGATCGGCGGGCCACTATTTGTCTCGGCCGTTTCGCGTACAGCCGATCATCGTCATCCACGACGATCGCGTTATTACCGGTAAACATGACGATCGACAAGATTCGCCTCTCTCCTCTGACAGAGAAGGACTTAACACATTCGTCGGGAATAAAAAAAAAACTTTGAGAAAACGCCGCGCCGCACAGCGAGGAGATGGACGAGGGAGTGGAAAGCTAATTCGTATTCGAGACGCGACGCGCGAATAACCGAGGTCTCTCTCTACCTCCCGCTTCGTTCGATTCCCATCGCCTCGTTCGCACCGCTCGTCCTTCCGCTCGCGCTACCGGCGCGCTTTGTCGCGGAATGATGCGCGTCGCCTCGTTCGTCAGTCTGCGCCCACGAGAGTCGTAGAAACGAAGTGTCGCGATGAAACGTCAAAATCACGACGGGGTCGTCGAAGAACGACGCGTCGAATTAGAGATTTCGCGTTATAGCCAACGTGGAGTTCGACGCCGTGAGATTGCGGGAGATACGAACCGATGAAATTTGGTTCTTGGGAACTCAATTCGCGCGTATGCTAGGCTATCGAAATCCGTCGAGATCGATCGCGAGTTGCGTCTCGACGAAGAACAAACGACGCTTCCACGATTTCATCGAACCTGGGACAACGGCGGCGGCGACGAGAATCGAGGGCAGAACCATTCCCCCGCAATCTACGTTGATAAACTTCGCCGGTCTTTGGGAATTGGCGGCGTCGTCGAGAATGCCGAGAGTGTGTCAATTTCGAGAATGGTTGCGAGATCACAGCAGAATAACGAATCGAACGCGAGCGTCGTCTTCGACGCTCGCGTTCGAGGCGACGCCTCCGTCGAATGCACCGAGACGATTTCTCGCCGTGCAACGGTATCCGCGAATCTTTACCACGGTCGTCGAGTTCGGAGGATCCGAATACGAGATGACGCGCATATCGAACACTCGCGGAGAAACGTGGTTCGACGCGTATTCACTCGCCAAACTTCTCGATTACGCCAAGCCGCGCAACGCTATTCATCGGCACGTACTCAAGCACAATCGGCGTAGATACGAGGAATTGATCTCGGACGTGTACGCGAGAGTCGTCGACACGAAGATTACTCGAACCAACAGCGTCTTCGTCAACGTCAACGGCATCGTCGAGCTGATAGAATCGTCGCGTATGCCAAAGGCCATGATTTTACGAAGTTGGATCGCGTGTCGCTTCGGTAGTCTCGACGCGTTGAAGAATCGTCATCTCGACGAAATTATCCCTTCGCCGTGTAACGCGCGTTCGTCGAATCCGTTCGTGGATTTTTTATTTCCGCGACCACGAACCGCGGAATCCCATATCGCTCGCGAGGAATCCCGCGAAGCGGGAAACGCGATCGCCATGATAGAGAAGCTCACGTCGAGGACGATTATACAGCGACGCGCGAGAAAATCGGCGATAAAATTAACGCCGTCGCTGAAATCAACGTCGCCGCTAACGACGACAACGATGCGGAAGACAACGGCGACGACGACAACGATGGTGAAGACAACGCCGTCGACAACGATGCGGAAGACAACGACGACGACAAACGCTATTTGACGTTATACACGCTGTACTCTCATCAGCCGAGCGAGACGAGGTTCACCATGAGATGCACGCATCTGCGAGATGTGATTTGGCGAGACAAACTGATATCCGAGTATCGACGCGCGCGAGTCGATTGTAACGAAACGTGACTACGTCACGCCAAAAAGATATTTCAGGTTCGCTGCGTGGACGCTAAAGCCGCCTGGATTCGAATCAAGCGAGATCCCCTGTTCTACAGAATGGAGTTTACGGATCGACAGAGCGTTACGTTTCGTTCGATCTCTACGTACGATATGCTGAGGCGCATCCATCGAGACGCGATTGCGCTCGTTCGTCAATGGTACGCCACCCGCGCCATCTCCGCGCGACTGGGCCGCGAACGAGCTTTCATGCTGAATATTATACGCAACGAATATCGCGAGATGAGCGTGGACGATATAGAACGAAGATTGTACGCGCTCGCGCTTCGAAACTCGAAGATCTCCAGCAGCCAAACTTCTCGCCGTATCGATGCACGGCCTCGGCGGCTTCTACGTGAAGCGAATCTGCGCTCTCGTCCGAATACCTAAACGCTGAATGAGAAAACGATGATGTATGAAATAGAAAAGGACGATGTATGAAATAAAGATCCAAACACACGTAAATCGTTATGTATTTATTTGTATTTATTGAGTGATATCTCTTTACAAAATCGACACGACATCGAGAATCGCGACGACGAGATTTTCGTACAAAGCGGCGCGCACCGCATCCGCGAAAAACGCGTCATGTTTCAACGCGTATTCGTTCCTTTCGCTGTTCTCGTAAACCTTGTAGCCCATACGAATCCAATGATCGTAACACACGCGATAACCCACGTCTTCGAAAGCGTTCGTCGTCGACGATCGTATACCGGCGTCGAGAATCGATCGAACTACGCAACTCTTCGGGCGCGTCGCTAGACGACTCTCCATCAGCTCCAACGTATCGGCGCGAAACTTAGCGACGCGGGTCGCACCGACCGCGCGATCGTCGACGTCGTCGATCGAGGCGACGCGCCGCGCTTCGTCGGTCATCGCGTGGCTCGAATAGAACGAAATCGCATCCGGCGTCAGTCGAGCCGTCTCGCTCGTTCTCAAAGTCCTCGAACAGACGAGCGTCGATTTCGTTCAAGTCTACGGTAGATTCGTCGCTGCCATCGTCGTCGTTCTCTGCTGCTGCTGCTGCTTTCGGAATCTTCGATGAAATCGGATTGCGCAGAACGTACTCTTCCCGACGTCTCCACCATTCGCGATAACCGTGCGGAAACCTCTGCGTCGCTCGCAGCGCGAACTCCTGGGCGAGGAGTTATGTAGCCTCTATATTCGTATGTAGGCGATACTTTATCCACTATAAAGCCGATCCTATATCCGCGATCGTTTGTGGTCCCTCAAATTGTGATAAAACCAACGTTCCGATAAGTCTACTGGAAAATCCACACGGTGTACGTTTCGAGAACGTATACGTGTACTCGAAGTTATTGCAACAGCCGAAATATCGATATCTGGAGAATTTATTGACGCCGATCGACGAAATCGGCTACTTTACGTTCTCGAATAACAGTGATGTCATTTCACCGAGCGAGGCACGTCCAAACTCGATTTTTGTCTTCGATGATGTGGCATGCGACAAGCAAGATACGATAAGAGAGTACTGCTCAATGGGTCTTCACTCGAACGTCGACTGCTTCTATCTTTGTCAGACGTACGCGAGAATACCAAAACATCTTATACGCGACAACGCGAACCTGCTGATCTTGTTTAAACAGGACGGTACAAATTTGAAACACGTACAACGATCACGTAAATACCGACATATTGTACGAGGATTTCAGTGAATTATGCCGTACTTGTTGGCAGCAAAAGTATGGATTCCTAATGATTGATAAGGACAGCACGCTTACGAACGGGCGATACAAAAAAGGATTTAACGTGTTCGCGATATCGCAAAACGATTAGTCGTTGTCGACATTCCATCGAGAAGGGTGAAACGCTCGACAATCCGTCAACATGGCTGGAAGCGATAATATTCGCGAACGTGAAAAAATTGCGCGGGAGATTGAGAAAACGAGCGCATTGATCCGGAAGAAACATCGCGCTTTGAAGACCGGTAAGATCGATGAAGATATCGCGGTCATGATCCATTTTAGGCCTATTATCGAGCCATTGCAAAAGATCGTCGACAACTCTAGCGCAATCGCGGTGTAAAACGAGCAGGAGAGTAACGCGAAGATTAACACGTTACTTATCAAGCGATCAAGGAGGAGGTGGAGGAGGAGGAGGAGGAGGATGCGATACCGAAAAAGAGTAAACGATTGAAGGCGAAGCGTTTATCGATGCCGCGTATATCCGATCTATCGGATGCTTTATCGGATGAACCACCGATAATCTCTACACCGTCCGCGACACCGAGAATCGCGCAACTCGCGATACTTGAATCACTCACGATCGAAGATGTTATCGAAACCACGGGCAACCCGAAACATCCGTTCGAAACATGTTACAAACGTCGGAAGGTCAAGAAGTGTTACGAGAGCATTTGGGACCACTGGGACAAAAATACATGGGCGCACTTCTTAGCGGTGACAAAAGAAAAAACGCGATCAATCACGTGTACGGCGTCTATTTCGACGAGAATGGAATGCGACTCGGTAATAAACGATTCGACATTGACAAAGATGACTCTATAATCATAGACAAAGTGAGATACATTGGTACACCTGGATTATACGAGTTGCTCTTCAAGAGAATTCCCGATGACGTCATACACTGAGGACGATGTGCAAAAATATAAGAGCATATTGATGGCGACGAGTGCGCATAAACATCAATATGATGCGCAAGGTCAATTAAAGAGCAACAAGGGATACAAGTATAAACAAATAATCGTGCCGTTGATGTCGATCGAATCAAAAAAAAAACGGGAACGGGAGTATTCACGCCTCGCGCGATTTCGCTAACCGACAATAAGATCGATTACGTGCACTTGGACGATCTCAACGAGCTACGATCGCCTACGATTGCTCGATGCTTCGCGTCGAGTTGGTCACATCGCTCACGACAACGAGATCCTGTCGATAGAGGAACTTCGCGAAGCCGGCCTTATTATAAATTAAATGGTGTCTCTATGAAATTAATCAGTCAATCGACGTCACTTGCATCGAAAAACAATACCTATCAACAAATTTGGATTATTCAAACGGAGAAATGAAGAAATCAGCACAAGCGATCATTGGTGTAAATTGGTGACAAGTTACTTGTGTCAAAACGCTCTGTGTCGCGTCCCTACGGACTATGATGCAAGGTCACGCAAGATTCGCCGTGTAGCGCAACCTGAGGCTGATACCGACGCAGTCAACAAACTGTACGTGGAATAATGCGTTAAAACGTTGAAGAATCAACAGAAAGAATCAGACAAGAAGCTGACTGCGTTCGAGAATGACGTGCGAGCTTTGCAGACTGCGAACGAGCTTCGTCGTACGATTAACACTAATTCACAACGGCTATCAACCTGTAATGTGCTGTAGTGAACGGCTTAGGAGCGGCTATTGTATAATTATTAAACATCTAGAAAGATTTACCGAACGGCTATAAACGATTATCGAACGGTTATCGAGCTATAATGAGTGGCAGTGATCGAAGAGGAAACGGCCTCGGACGAGGCTACGAACAATTCAAGAACAGCTGCGAATGAGGCTACGAGCACCTCAAGGACGGCTGCGTACAAGGCTATGAACACGTCAGGAACGGCTACATACGAGGCGGCATACAAGTCCGGAACGGCTACGAACGAATCAAAAACGATTGTCAACGAGGTTACGAACGGGTCAGAAACGACTATTAACAAGGTCAATCACGCCAACAAACGGCTTAAAAACGACAGTGAACAGCTATCGAACGGCAGTGAACGGCTAAGGAACGGCTTAGGAACGGCCAAAGAATAACAACGAATAATAAAACGCACGGTGATACACGTATTATTTGATCGACGAATCGAAACAACGATGGGTCGACGATCGGGAATAACCAAGGAAGCGAAGAAATAACATAGTTTAGAGTAACGGCAGTTGGTGAACGAACTGCACGCACCGGCGAGAAAAAATTTTCCCCGAAGACACGTCATAGTGCGGGGATACAATGACCTGTGGCAAGACAACATCGTCGAGATGCGTCCGTACTCTCTTTTCAACACAGGTTAAAACTACATACTCACAGTCATCGATGCGTTGAGCAAGCACGCGTGGGCTGTACCCCTCAAGAGTAAAGGCGGAAGTGAGACAGCTGACGCTATCACCGAGATAATTCGAGATAGCAAGTGGTGTCCGAAATACATACAGACCGAGGGGAAGGAATTTTATAACGCCGACGTGCAACGGCTCATGGGAAAACACGACATCAATCACTATTTTACGTATAATCAATATCGGGAGTGCCGTTCAAAGTGTCGTGCGACGTGTCGTGCGATGTGTCGTATTTTGCTGCTTAGTGCGCGCGCGTGATTGTAATTAAACGTTTTTTCGCGAATGAGTGTCACACACAAGCGTTAGAGAGGAGCAAAGGATGGAGAGGAAAAAAGAAGGAAGCTTTTACAGATTGACGTTGTGTATCTCAACTTTACCGTCGTATCGGTGAGTGTTAAATTATATTTTATGTTAATCTGAACACAATGGATTTATGCGAATATTATATTAATTTAGAACATATAATATAGAACAAGAATATGCTAAGAGAAAACGGAGGAATAAATGTAATTAAATCCGAGACTAATTGTTTATTAATAATTAAAATTCAAAAAATATAAAATATTTTGCATATAAATTTATATTACATAAATTGACCTCGATATGAAAGTCATATCGAGGTCATGGCCATTTTTTCAAAAAACGAGAACGTCTATTTTTATCGTACATTTGGAAAGTTTTAAGGTAAATGTCACGTTTTAAGGTAAATGTCATTTCAAATCCGGAGCAATTTTTTGGCACTGTTCAGTAGGTTCCGAGAAAAACGTAAAAAATACCAGACATTCCTGGCTAACGAACTCACTTACATACAATTTTTTTGGTATTTTTTACGTTTTTCTCGGAACCTACTGAACAGTGCCAAAAAATTGCTCCGGATTTGAAATCAGCATGTCAAAATACATAGGAAAACATATCTCCCTCTCGTTTGTGGAGGGGGGGGAGCTTAACGTGACATTTACCTTAAAACTTTCCAAATGTACGATAAAAATAGACGTTCTCGTTTTTTGAAAAAATGGCCGTGACCTCGATATGACCTTCAAGGTCATGGTCAAGGTCATATTCCGATGTAAAATTTTCCGCTCTTTCTGAATCTACGATGAAAAATGGGGGTTCCTATTTTAAAAAATGGACTTGACCTTCATATGACCTTCAAGGTCACGGTCAAGGTCAAATCCAAGGTCACCATTGAAAAGCCAGAGAAATTTCCTAAAACTTTTGTATTTAACATTTTTTCGTAAAATGCCTTCCTCAAAACTTATTCAGGGGTTTCCATACTTTTGCCTCACCCTGTATATATATATATATATTGCGACGTTTTTCTCCTTCTTTCTTGGTTCTAATTTTTGGTCGGATATAACGCCGTCAAACACAGAAGGAATATACGATTTCCGCGCTCGGAGGAACAGGGATGAAGGGTGCTCGCGCGGGTCGCGGCGGAGCGGAGGCCGTTCGATAGCTCGATGGGTTGGGCGCCAGATACGGTCTTTCACGTATCAGTTTTTCTCCGGACTTTTTAAACAGCGCGACAGATGATCGCCTCCTTCGCCACGGGCTGGCTGGCTCGCCTAACGGCAGAGGGGGGGGGGTTCTTCGAGCGAGGCAATTAATTAATTCGAGACGCGAGAGACACACAAACGGATATCTAGGACCGCAGGGGACGAACATTTAAATAAATTACGCGAACTTAATTAGACAATATAACAGATTTATTGATAATAAAAAGAATAACAAATGAGAGAAAAATATAAAAACAAAATCCAATCGAATGACGTGTCCGATGGAGACAAGACTCACAATACTGCGATTAACGACAACCAAATGGAGTATAAAATATAATCGAAAATAACCGGAATAATGGGCCGTGCTTCACCGCAACGGTTCGCTCGAGATAATTAATCGAAAAGAAATCTAAGACGGTATAACAGTGGTAAACCGAGTCAAATACGCAAGGCTTTATAATTACGGTAAACAGACTCGGATGCGCGAACTCTATTATTACGGAGAATAGAGAGAAGCGCCCTGAATATGACAAGTACTGAGAACTGAGAGAAAGGCGCGAGCGCTTGCAATTACGAAGAACGAAAAGAAGCGCGCGAGCGCTTACGATTTCGGAGAACCGAACGAGGCGCGCGATTACGCGTACGAAAAACAGAAAGAAATACGAGATCTCAGAATTACCGAAAACATACCTGAACATTTGATACTTTATTTTTTTTTTGATTTAATTGCAGTCGCCGAGATAACTCCAAGACGATGTAAGCTACTGCAAGAACGGCAATCTCTAATCGATCGGAACGCGGAATTCGCGTCTCGCAACGCTAAGGCGTTCCCGACGGTGCACGCACGGCCCGGCGGGTGTCGACAGCTTAAGTCTCCGACAGCCGATTATTCGCACGTCCGCGTTGAGCGGACTGCGGGTCGCCAACAAAGAAAACGCACGTAGAGAGAGATGGTCGAGAATCGAGGCCCGTTTTGGTCGCGCAACTTCCGGTCCGCTGTCACAATTTCTAAGGTACTCACCAATTCGCCGCTCAAACTGACGCGAAACGTCTCCCCTGGGGTGGCGGTCGACAGCACTCACAATCGGTCGGAGTCGCTCCACTCTGACCGGCGATAGCCTCGAGATCAAAATTCTGCACTTAGCACGCGTCGCACGGATAACGGAGAGGCGGACGAGTATATCGGGTGAGACCGATTGACGGATCACTGTCGCCTCTTGACTACGGTCGCACTCGACTTATTTTTACTATCGCGAAATCTACGCAAACGCAACTCTAATCGCGACCGGCCAGAGGGGTCGACTCGCGAGCCGTACCGGTGGACGCCGTACAAATTTTCGAAATAAAACTCTAGATAGCCGGGTGACCTCACCGTAGAACTCGTCTCTCGTTGCTTCCGCCACGTCGTCTTTTTCCGTGCCGAGCGTTCGCGATACTCTCTCCTTACTTTCCTCGAAAACTCTCGCAGAACAAGTCTCCCTCTTCTCTCGGAACCGCTCTATTTATTCTTAAGGAATCGCCCCGCACCCCATCGAGAGGGGTGATAGGCCCGTTCCCGCGCGCTCGAATTTTCGAGCGCGGCGCAAGGGCGCATCATGCGCCCGCGATCCCGCGCCTCCGCTGGTCCGCCGTTCCGGCGCGCTTTTCACCGCCCGATGCTCGGGAATTCTCCTGTCCGGGCCGTCCTTTGCGGCCTTCGTCTCTCTCCAGCGGAGGGTAGCGCCTCTTCCTGACTTTGCCGAAGAGACTTAGCTTCTTCGCGGGGTGCTTTCGGCGCCCGTCATTGCTGGCCGGCCCTGGGATGTTGGGCCGATGGACCGAAAATGTGCGAGGCTGCTCGATTATTGCCGATCCTTGTTTTTCACGGCCACTGTTTTGATCGGTGATGATTCGGCAAGGCCGCTTTTCTTGTAGACTTCCAGGTAGATCTACGTTGAAGATTTATAGCCTCATGAACAATATAATTTCGACAAATAGGATTAGTAACAAGGTTTTTGCTTATAAACAAACGCGCTCGCCTCTCTGAAAATCCCGGCGGGGCTCTCGATTTCTCGACCGGCGCGGCCGCTCGGCTCGCGTCACGCAGTCTTTTTAAGGGGTGGACGTCCGTCGTGACGGCAACGTCACAATATATAAGAAATATATAAGATATATATTGCGACGTTTATTTCAATTGAGATTCCAAAATGAATCGCGACACTCCCCGAGATGTTGGATGGGAGCGTGCGCGGGGGAGCGAAAACGCCGTCAAAAACAATAACGAAATGATTATACCCGCGCTCGGAGGAACAGGGATGGAGGACGTTCTCGCGCGAGCCGCGGTGGAGCGGAGACCGTATCAATATATCGAAAAGCTGGGCGCCAGATGCGGTCTTTCACGCATCAGTTTTCGCGAAAAGCCGAAAGACGTTAAAAGAAAACGATAGCCTGCTTCGCCACGGGCCGACTAGCTCGCCTAACGGTAGAGGGGAGGGGTTATTAGAGAAAGTTAATTGATTATGCGAGTCTTCGTGGAATTAACGGACGACAGACAACACGACAATCGACAACCAAGCGAGACGAACACTTAAATAAATTACGCGATTTGAACAAAAAAAGATAACAAGTTTATTACTAGAAAAATAACGTAACACTACGAGTGAATAATTAGCAAATCAATAATAAGAATTGGTTCGGTTTTGAACAATGACTCAGCAAACAATAATAAGCGATAATTGAACTGAGATTAACAATTCCTTACAAAGATATTAGTTCGCTATTAACTTTCCGAAAGAAAACGAGAACGAATCATACAACTAACAAAAAGAATGACGCTTCACGACAAATCCATCCGAAATACGGGAGCGAAAAATACAATATAATTAATCCTGGCACGAAAGTCGCGACGGTATTCTGAACAAGGATCTGCTCGCATTCGACAACGAAAACGAGAGCGTTAAGACAATTCGAGTATTCATCCGAGCCCGTTTATATGGCCGAAATTTGCGGAACAGGGCGAGGCTTCACGGAATATCAAAGATTTTCGGCACGAAAATATTCGCGGATATTATTCAAACGATAGCGTAATTTCGGTAGCCAGAACTACAACTTATCGCAACGGAATTTTCCCCGCAATTTCCTAGTCCGCGAAACAAATCGACAGCTGACTAATTCGACAACATAAGTAACCGAAAATACTGAATAATTTTTGCGAAGACGGATCACGTATGCGATAGGCGAACGCTATTCTCAAACTGTTATAGCCGACGGCAGACGGAGAATTTTCTCCGCCGATATCTCGCCGCTTTCTTTCGCCCGAATCGCTCAATTTTACTCTCAAGACTCTGGCGATTATCTCGCACCACGATAAATTCGGCAGACGCTACAGATTATTTATTACGCGCCATTCGACAGCGTAATAAGCGCGACAAAGACGACAATATTCTGTTACCCTTTGTTACGCTCTTGTCGGCGGCGTAATAAGCGCGACAATGACGCAAACACTTTCACGCTCACTCTACAATGAAACATCAAAAACGCTCAGACGCATTCTTACAATTAACGACGACATACACGCAATCAGACATCCAAAAATCGCCCTGAGATACGTCACGGGTTATTCTACGCGGCGACAACAGCGGTACGACAACCCGGGCGGTATTCGCTTTCATGATCCTTCGCGCACGCGGTCGATATTCGCCGGTCGAAGCTTCGCGTATAGAACACCCGAAACCCGGAGAGAGACGAACGTTGCCTTATCAATTTATCGCCGACGTTACAATGGTCCTTCCTCGGTCGCTTGTCTCCGGTCGCCCGACAAATTCACGAAATATCACCGTCTCGGCAAGCACAGCTCGAGCGGTCGCGAAACACGAAAAAGATGGCGACGGCGGCAGAACGGCCGGCACGCGGACGAAATCGCGTACGTGGCTTATACAATGGATGGGCAACCTCACCGACAACGCTTCCTCCCGTGGGGATGGTCCTCGGCCTCGTCCTCTGCTCGGTCTCTCGGCACAAAGAAATTCGACACCACAAAGTACGATTATGACTGTCAGTCACGAGCGTCCGCACCAGAATGATCCTGGGATCTCGCGGCCCGGGGTCGATAGCGGCGTCAATGACCGCTTAGTGGGGTGCGCAGCCCCGCGGCCAATCAGGATACGGCACGCGAGAGGTTCTAGCGCCTCGCGAGATCCGCGGCACTTTTAGCACTTCGCGCGCAATTAATTCGATTTGAATTATATAATTGCTGTCGTGGGCCCCGGTACAAGGGCCCGTTGGAGGCTCCGTTGTCGTCTATCCTCCTCGGAGGGTAGCGTCGATCGGACTTCTGTCCTCCTTCCTGGGACGCGGGTAAATTCCCCTGGTATCGTCCTTTCATCCGCTATTATCTCCTCCGTTCGCTGTCGTTAAGCGTCCTGCTGCAATCTTCCTTGATGTGCTTCCGGTCCGCTGGATCTTCTCCGGCGAGGTGCCCGTTGTCGTTTTTGACAAACAAACAAAATGCGAGATAATTAATAAAAGTCTTACTAAACTATCGATATCGCTCGTCTCTCCGGGGATTTTTAGATAACGCTCTCTCGAGGTCGATTCTGGCGCGGCCGCTCGGCCTGCGCCCCGTAAATCTCGGGGCGGATGGACGCTCTAAAGGACGGCAACGTCACAATATATATATATATATATATACAGGGTCTACCAAAAGTGTGGAAACCCCTAAATATCTCGGAAAATATACGTTTTACAGAAAAGTGTTTCCAACAAAAAGTTGTAGGGTTTAAGAAGATCTATATACTGATTCTATCAGTTTGACCTTGGATGGCGTCGTCAAGGTCAGGTCAAGGTCACATTGACTTTTTTTAAATGACACCCCTACATTTGATTGCATATTCTTATAGCTTAATTCAAGAGCTTTCCAAAAACATCTAGAATAATGTTCATTTTTTATTAAGTACTTTGCGAGTTATGAGGGTTGAATTGATAGAGTTAGCGCCGGTAATTTAACATTACCAAAGGTGTTACTACCATTGGAGGTTAACTTTCGCTTTTCCGGATTTTAATTCTTTCTTTTTTTTGTGTGTGTNCATAGTTGTTTCTAAGAAAAAATATGTAATTTGCAATTAACAATTCCATATTTTTTCTTAAAAACAACTGTATGTTTTCTTTACACCAATTGAATTCCTCTCATTATTTTTGTACAAAAGGAGTATTAAGGTAAGATAATCAAAAAATGAATATGTTTACAAGATATTTTATGGTTTAGTGTAAAATTAAGAAATGATTCGAAGCCTTATAACTCAAAAAGTACTTAAATAAGAAAGGTACTTAATTATAGTGGTTTTGGAAAGCTCTCGAGATAAGCTACAAGAATATGTAATGAAAAATAGGGGGTGTCCATTTAAAAATTCAATTTGACTTTTATATGATCTTCGTCCTCCACTCAAAGTAAAATTTTTAGTCATCATTAGTACATTTTTTTTAAGCCCTACAACTTTTGCTATTTACAATTTTTCGCTATAGTGGTTGATCCTTTTCGAGATATTTTGACCGTTTCCGGACTTTTGCCCAACCCTGTATAACAGATTTATTGATAATAAAAAAGGAATAACAAATGAGAGAAAAATATAACAATCCAATGAGACATATCAGATATAACAATACAATCAAAAATCGACCGGTATAAAATAATAAGAATGATTCACCGCAACGGTTCGCTCGAGATAACTAATCGAAAAGAAAGCTAAGACGGTATAATAGTGGTAAACCGAGTCAAATACGCAAGGCTTTATAATTACGATAAACAGACTCGAATGCGCGAAATTATTATTACGGAGAATAGAGAGAAGCGCCCTGAATATGACAATTACTGAGAACTGAAAGAAAGGCGCGAGCGCTTGCAATTACGAAGAACGAAAAGAAGCGCGCGAGCGCTTACGATTTCGGAGAACCGAACGAGGCGCGCGATTACGAGTACGGAAAACAGAAAGAAATACGAGATCTCAGAATTACCGAAAACATACATGAACATTTGATACTTTTTTTTTTATTTAATTGCAGTAACCGAGATAACTCCAAGACGATGTAAACTACTGCAAGAACGCAATCTCTAGTCGATCGAAACGCGGAATTCGCGTATCGCAACGATAAGGCGTTCCCGCCGGTGCACGCACGGCGCGGCAGGTGTCGACAGCTTATGCCTCCCGACAGCCATTATTCGCACGTCCGCGGTTAGCGGACTGCGGCTCGCCAAAAAAAGGAAAACGCACGTAGAGAGAGATGGTCGAGAATCGAGGCCGTTTTGGTCGCGCAACTTCCGATCCGCTGTCACAATTTCCAAGGTACTCACCAGTTTTGCCGCTCAAACTGTCGCGGAACGTTTCCTCTGGGGTGGCGGTCGACAGCACTCACAATCGTCGGAGTCGCTCCACTCCGACCGGCGATAGCCTCGAGATCAAAATTCTGCACTTAACGCGCGTCACACGGATAACGGAGAGGCGAACGAGTATATCGGGTGAGACCGTCCGACGGATCACTGTCGCCCCTTGACTACGGTCGCACTCGACTTCTTTTCACTATCGCGAAATTTACGCAAACGAAACTCTAATCGCGACCGGCCAGAGGGGTCGACTCGCGAGCCGTACCGGTGGACGCCGTACAAATTTTCGAAATAAAACTCCAGATAGCGGGTGACCTCACCGTTGAAACTCGTCTCTCGTTGCTTCCGCCACGTCGTCTTTTTCCGTGCCGAGCGTTCGCGATACTCTCTCTTCACTTTCTTCGAAAACTCTCGCAGAACAAGTCTCTCATCCTCTCGGAATCGCCGTATTTATCCTTAACTAATCGCCCCGCACCCCATCGAGAGAGGCGATAGGCCCGTTCCCGCGCGCTCGGATTTTCGAGCGTGGCGCAAGGGCACATCGTGCGCCCGCGGTCCCGCGCCTCCGACGGGTCCGCTGTTCCGGCGTGTTTTTCCGCGCCAGGTGCTCGGGAAATCTCTCGTCGGGGGTCGATCTTGGCGGCCTTCGTCCCTCTCCTGCGGAGGGCAGCGACTTTCCCAGAATTTTCCGAGAAGGTTTAGCCCCTTCGCGGGGTGCTTTCGGCGCCCGTCATTGCTGGCTGGCCCTGGGATGCTGGCCGATGGACCGAAATTGTGCGAGGCTGCTCGAGTATCGCCGACCCTTGTTTTTCACGGCTACTGTTTTGATCGGCGATGATTCGATAAGGCCGCTTTTCTTATAGGCTTCCAGGTTGTTCTTCGGTATCGCCGCCGATGATTTATTGCTCCCAAAATCATACAGTTTAGACAAATAGGATTAAGAATAAAGCTTTTGTTTATAAACGAACGCGCTCGCCTCTCTGAAAATCCCGGCGGGGCTCTCGATTTCTCGACCGGCGCGGCCGCTCGGCTCGCGTCACGCAGTCTTTTTGGCGGGTGGACGTCGTGACGGCAACGTCACAAGATACACGGAGTACCGCGCAATGCTTTTCATGAACTTGGCGCGAGACACTACCGTGTCTTTTGATTATGCTAAGTTGCGTGAGAACACGCATACTTTTGTCTTACGATGCGTTTTTGGTAAAGCGATAATGATACGTCCCTATTCTAAAGTTTCGCATCGAGATGATTGTCTCCTCACAAAGTCACGATATGATATTAATATTATATTATACTATGCTGAGTTGCATGAGACTGTACTTTCGTCTTACAACGCGTTTTTGATATGGTGATAATGTCACATCTCTACTATAAAACCTTGTGCCGAGACCTTGTTGCTTCGTCAAAATATTATTGGAAACGATAAAAGGTGTCCGAAAAATTTTCAAACTGACAGAGGAAAAGAATTTTACAACTCGAGTGTGCAGAAACTCATGAAGAAACACAACATTAATCATTACTCGACCTATTCCGTAATGAAAGCCTCGGTCGTAGAACGATTCAACCGTACTTTAAGAAACAATATATGGAAAATGTTTACACTCAACAGAAATTACAAATGGATCGATGAGCTATCTCGACTCGTTGCGGAATACAATACGCGAAAACATCGCACCATCGGTATGAGACCTGTCGACGTCACTCCGGCGATCGCCGAAAAACTTTTAAAAACGGTGTACATCAACGTAAAAATTGCGGTTCCGGCAAAATTTAAAGTAGGCGATTCAGTACGCGTGAGCAAATACCAGACCATCTTTGAAAAAGGTTTCACCAAATTGGACGACCGAAATTTTTAAGATTATCGAAGTGCAGAAAACTAATTCCGCCACATTCATACTCGAAGATTCGCGGGGAAATCCCGTCGCTGGAGGATTCTACGAATACGAGTTACAACGCGTCGCTAATCCGACGTATATCTCGTGGAACAAGTTTTGCGGGAAAAGGGTGATGACGTATACGTGAAATAGTTGGGAATGGATAATCATACAACTCTTGGATCCATAAAATAATGTATTATGAATATATAAAATATATAAAATATATAAAATTTATTAAAATATATAAAATATATAAAATATAAAAAATATATATGATTATGTACAAAATATATACAATAATAAATAAAAAATATATATGTATTTACAAAGGTATCCTGTAATGCCCCCATGGTAATCTGTGGTATCGGGTACGATATGCCACTTGTCATCGTACGGACTCAGAGCAATTTTCGTCTCGCGAATCGTGTATACTTGATGTAATTTAGATCGTATACATGACTGCTGACACGTCATTTCAATCTCTTCGTTTAAACACCGCGTGTAATTGTCAAACGTTATCGTTCTCGCGTTGCTTTTGACGCCTTTAACTTTCTTCGTGTCCTTTTTCCCATCGACTCGTAACGCGTACATCTTTGCTCTGAGCCCGACAAATTCGGTCATTATGGCACCGTTGTTTTTGTTCTTCATCAGACCCAGTACTTTTTATTTACAAGCGGTATATCGTACGCATTATCCACCGCATAATCGCTCGTGTCGAATCTAGCGACATCATACTTCATATTCTCATACACATCCGCGCACTCAATGTGATATATGAGACTGTCCGTATCGGTGTACATTATCCGGCATTTGTCGCGATACATTGGCGCCATATACTCATGATGAAATTCATACAAACATGTCTTGGATATGTCGAGTATACACATACCCACTTAAATCGGTTTATAGAATGTCACCTCGAGTTTGCGCAATTCCACAGCGATTAAGTTTTCCGAAAAAACGCTTCTGCTGTAGAAATTTGGTTTCGCGATCATCGCCTCTGCGCCATACCGACCATCCCACTTTGTTAATAATTTTACATCGATTGCGCACATCGTTTTATCAAACACCGCATGATTCATTAATTTATATAAATTTTTTTCAAAATCATTTTTAGCCAATGTTCTGAAATGTGTATTTAATTCTATGTAATTTCAAAGCCATGGAGATTGAGAAAACTGTAAAATTCGATGTATTTTTATGATGCGAAGACCGTGCCGCGTACATTGCTGCAGGTTGCATAGTGTATCACGTAACGCTTCTTATCGTACAGCGTTGCAAGCAGTTTGAATTCCCGCTTGCCAGGTAGTTTGTCGCGTATCGGGCAAAACGGTCAGTGTGCGCATCGTGAAGATGTTGTAGGTACTCGAGGTCCACTTCGAGGATATAGCCTGTAGGCGAATTTAGCACGATGGATCATATGTCAAAATTGGACACGTCGTCGACCCATTGAAAATCGGCATAAGGCATGGTTGACCCACATTGCCCATCCGTACAAATTATTTACATCAAAGTACATCAAGTACGATGATGATTTCGATGGATCGTACAACTCCATGTGCTTGTTATTAGCGCGAGCGTATTTACCCGAACATTGACTCAGACCGCCGTGTATACCACGTTCGATGAACATAACCATGTCGATGTCAGTAAGCAGCTCGAACGTAATCTTTGTATGCTTCAACATGGCATCCTACGTGTATCCGGAGAGAGTATAGTAATACGCGAGGTCGAGTCCGTAATTTTCGATACATTTATCTCGAAAGTTTTCGAAAATGTCGACTAATAACAAGACATCAATTTTGAGATACAAGTCGCTATATTCACCTAGCGTTTGAAGGGAGAATCGCGTTCAGACGGCGTGCGCGTAATCGCTCTCGGATACAGTGTCACCGGTCAAGAAACTGTAAAATGATTCACGCGATGGTAAACACGTATCATGCAATCTGTCGGACAATCTGCCACGGAATCGATGTATTCGTACAGAAATACACTTTTTTTGCGTTAATTGAAATTTTCTGCAGATAAATTTTGAAATTCTAATTTTAAAATTTTGAGTTTGTCTTTGTCCAAAAATGATGCCAATTTGTTGAGATTCGATGCGAGAAATTTTAATGAATCGATGAAATGTAATTTTACTTGATTTGTTGATTCTTCTTCCATACAAATTTTTGGTAAACGATATATATTTTTCTTTCGTTATCGGTAATATCTCGATTCTTCCTTCGAATGCTGTGGCTATTTCCTCGATAATAAAATGCGAATCATACGGATAAATTATAAAGAATCTTTTTGTATTCCCATAGTTTTTCACAATTTATCCCCGGATAAATTGTGAAAAACTATGGAAATACAAAAAGATTCTTTATAATTTAAATTGCAATTTGAGTGTTCTGGACCTCTGTACCGCCCGGTCAGATGGCAGTGATCGCGATCGCGTGTATCGTCTTCTGCGAACGGTTTTTCGCATATGTGACATTGAGTGGCGCTATGGAATTTCTCCTACCCTTCGGATGTCAAATTTACCATATGGACATTTGTTTTTAAAATATTCTTAACGCGAATTGCTAAATTTTTAAGATCTTCGACGAATCATGCTATACAATCGGCACTATGATACGAATACACCGATAAAGATTCGTCGTATGAACAATGTACATAGTAAGCTATACTAAATACCCTATGATGTTGGTATAATTTTTGTTGTTCTTCTTCCGTCTTGGCCAGAACGCATTCCAGGTCAGCGTACACGACGAATGAAAGCCGCTCCTTCTGATTAAAGTTGTTGAACAATGGTCACTTGTCCTTATCGCTCTGTAATCGGACAGCGCAGTCATTCATCTTTCCGCAGTCGACCGTATGTGACTGCAACTTGGCGTCTGAATTAAAATAGTGTAGGCATCTGTAAAAGAAAAATTTTAATTAAAGATTTATATAACAAAGTGTATAACCTATAATTATTCAAATGATATAAATTAAACTTACCGATCACAGATATATTTCTTGATCTTTTTTGCTCAGTTGCGAGCTCACGAGCCTGGATAAATTCTTAATCCAAACAAAATGTCCAACGTTGTTGTCGTCTTTAATATACAGCAAGTTGACATGCTTGTCCCCCTTCTACTACGAAAGACGTATCGGTACAATGCTGTTCTTGTCTTCGATGCCTTACACATTTATAGAAATGTCATTAACAAGTTCAAAAGTTTTTTTATTTGGTTCACAGTCACTGGAAACTCAATATTCTGGAGATTCAGCACTGTTGCGTAATGCAGGTACGATGATTCCCGTTCCGCGTTCCTTTCGGCGGAGTATAAAGCCGGCGATCACTGCCCACGCGAAACACGCATTGTCTTTTGATTGCACGTTAACCACCGCTCTTTTCATCATACTCTTCCGCGGCAATTTGATGTGACATCCCGCGCGCATAGGATTATACTTGTTTATATTTACAGTTTAATATTCACAACAGTGCCCACCCGTTGTCCTGAATTCTTCCAGAGACGCTTGGATGGACTCGATAACGCGCCGTTCGTACCACTCACATAAATCAGATGTGCGAAAGAGTTTATAGTTTCTCGTATTGATACTTTTGTTGGCACGTTTATCTCCAGCCACAAATTCACCGAATATGTGAATATGTTCACTTTCACATTATAATGTTTTTTCATAACGTCCTGTACATGTTCCAACACAATGTCTTTGGCGTTATCGAGAAATTGGCGCGGTTTGATGTGATTATAGTTTATCACCGCACCAATCGATACGCGACTCTCGAACGCCGTATCAATCTCGTGCCACACAAGTCCATTTTGACGCGAACTACATCCGGCACCCGCCTGTATGAAACATCCGCGTACCGAATTTTTCAATCCTTCGAGGCGCGCAATTCGAGCAATTAGCGATTGTCGATTTCCGATCGATAATCGCGTTTCATCTTTAAAAAAATTCCCCTGAGTAGCGTGTGCAATTTAATCTTGAAAATTTCGCGTTTTGTCACATACATTTGAAAAATCTAACGTGATTGCATCAGTACATCGGCGCTCGATTTTAGCGCATTCAGCTAAATCTTTGTCTAGGGATGATACACATTTTAACCTTGGTGATTATTTTTTTCACGTTTTGCCACGTGCATTTGAAAAATCTAACGTGATTGCATCAGGAGCAGTCATACATCGGCGCTCGATTTTAGCGCATTTAGCTAAATCTTTGTTCTCAGGATGATGTCATCGCAGCCCTACATCGGCGCGACAAAATTTTAGAGGAAATTAAAATGTCGCGTCAGCAATAATCCTCTCTACATCGCAATTTGGGATACTATTTGAATTAATAATAATCCTAATACGATTGCAGTATTGCATCAATCGTGCCTGTGAAAGGTTCACTGCTGAAGAAATCGATATGAATTTTTACGTTCCATTCGAAACGGTGAAACTCCACCATGTAAGAAGCAAAAATATGGTACGTAAGTTTCGATTGTTTAAAGAAAAATTTGTTATTTAGCAATTATCTATTATCTTATTTTGATCTAATTATTTATATTTTATAGCATTCAGCTTCGTCGTGCGGCTCGCATACTTGGAAGAAGGTACGCTCTAACCCTAACGTCGTACAAGTATTTGGACATTGGAATAAGCGGTGGAGCTGTATCGTACGTGAAGCTGATTCTCGGCGATAATCGAGACACTCAAGTAGTGTTGCCTTTTTCAACGTGGAAACTTTTTGTTGATGCGGAAACAAGCAGACGTTGAACAATTTCTACAATCAACTGCTCTCCCATTAAGGATTGGAAATTTATTGATTGAAATGTATCAATCGAAAATTGTGAAACTCACATTATGTGGCAATTTTTTGTATATGAAACCACAAACATTATTACACTTATTTAATTTTGAAAATTGTATCGATCATATGCATAATTGGTTATGCGAGAATACGTATCTCGTGAATGAAAAATTTAAACAATTTAAAACTGTATTACAGCGTAATAATATTACTACTGTATGCGATGCTGTAAAAATGATTCGCGAGAGTGATGTTTTTAACAGTGAATCACTAATCGTGAATTACTATGTGAATTGCTATGCGCTATAAATGATATTCTTTACGATGTATGCAATAAATAATTATTTTTATTCCATCTATGATTTTATTTCTTTCCTTCCATATAAATAAGAATGGTTGAAAATTTTTCTCAACACGCTCCGCTAAAGATGTGGAGAAATGTTGAGGTAGATGAGATGTGATGCTCTAGTTGGAATGAGACAAAAGATATTAAAAGATATATGTATAATGAAGAGGAGTCTGCAGCATTAGAATATTATTTCTTTCGTTGTTCTTTGCGTTTCGTTAGTCTTGTGTGTTACGTTAGTGCAATGGCTGAAGACGATGTTATTATCATCGATGATGAAACAGATGATGATGATTGGATGGATCCAGTTGTGACGGAAAGAATTGAGATTGAGAGAGAGAGGAGAGCGAAATGGAAGAAATTATATGCGAAGAAAGAATCATTCGATAAGAAACCTGATTTCAATTTTCGGACTAGTGATGTTAAAGAATTACTTCAATATGACCGGGAACAACTTTCAAAGAAGAATCTGGAAACTTCAATCGTTCAGTTTATAAGACATCAAGAGCTCGGCTTGAAAAAACCCCGCACAAATTTGTTGAAGAGATTTCTCAAATTTCGAAAATTTTGTGCGCAACTTAAAAAATGTGATGCAAGTTCGTGTATTTACGAGAGAGATCTTAATCATACTACATTACGATGTTTTGGAAATAGACTATTGCAAATCTTGAATTACGGAAAGACACGGACAAATTCGAAGATGTGCATGTGCATGAGAATATATTACGGCATGACTTGGAAATGTTGAAGGTAAAAATATTTTTGCCAATATGTAATAAATTTAAAACATTCACAATTATTATGTTTAATTTCAGAGTTTACGAGAATATATGAATGGTCGACGAGAAGATAAACAGATACATAAATCCAAATCTGCGTAAAATTATAAATTGAGCGTATTGAATAAGGATGAGTCATAGATAACATTGTAAGTATCTTTCAATTTGTAATATGTCAAAAAATATCCTAAAATAAATGAATAAATCTAATGAAATGTGTGTCTTTTCTGTTTTAGGAGTGGCATCTCTCAGTCCGGTGCATCGCTCCCTAGTCTTCCAGAAGCGGCCTTCCCCCAACCAGACGCATCCCTCCTCATATTATTAAATATTATTATATTTTTTTGACTTCCGGTTCGAACATAAAAGTGATGACACGTGTACGAGAGACCCGTGCGGAAAGTTATAAAGTGAAGGAATAGGGAGGAGTATTGTGGCAGTGCTGGAGGGAGAGAGAGAGGTGGAGGAGGAGAGAGGAGGAGAGGAGAGGAGCAGCGAGAGAATAGAAGTGGAGGGTTAAAAAGAAGAGAAAGTGAACGGTAGGTTAGCCGGTTACCACAGAATAACAACAGTGAGGTAGAGAGGGAAGCGGGAGGGACCGCGCAAGCAGAAGACGGGTGGTAAGACCGGAGATACTAGAATCGTGCGATTGGCGGAGAATGGACAAGAGTGAGAAAGTTGCGCAGTGAAGAATCGGCGCAGCGAGGAATCGGCGCAGCGAGACAAGTGACACTAACGGAAAGAAGAGAGAAATAGAAAGACGGAATGGAAAAAGATAGGGAGAAAGTAGAGAAAAAGGAGAGCGGGGCAAATAAAAGAGAAAGACCAACAGGATTGATAACGAGAGAGAGAACATGGAGCGGAGGAATAGACATGAAATGTCTAGAGGAGTTCCTGAAGAGAAAAAGAGGGAATATCACAGAAGAGGAGGAGAGAGAGGGGGAGGCTTCTAAAAGAAGTAAATTGACAAAAGGAACACCAGAAAAAGAGAAGAAAGTAAAGGGAATAGAGGACCTAGCAGGAATAATAATAGAAATGGAAAGGAAACTGATAGAGAAAATAGAAACTTTCAAGGAAGAAGTAAGAGAGTGGAAAGAAGAACAAGAAAAGAAAGAGGCAGAATGGAAAAGAGAAAAAGGAAGAATAAGAGAAGAAATGGAAGAATTGAAACAAAGACTATATAAGATAGAGAGGGAGAGAGGAGAAGGAAGAAAAGAAACGGAAGAGGAACAAAAAGAAATGAAAAAAAGCAACATTGAGAAAGGGATCGAAACTGAGATAATAAGAAAAGGCCTGGAGATTTGGAAGGAAGAGGAAGAAAGACAAAAGAGAAGAAAGAACATAGTAATAAAAGGAGTAGACAAAAAGGAGAAGAATGTAGAGGAGACAATAAAGGAATTATGGAAAGTGATGGAGGTGTCCGGAAAGATAGAAGAGATCAGAGAATTAGGAAAAGGAAATAAAAGAGAAAAAAGAATGATATTAGTAAAAATGGAGAACAGAGAAGATAAAATAGAAATTATGAGAAAAAAATGGAAGTTAAGAGAAAGGAACGAAAAAATACAAGACGACTGGACATGGAAAGAGAGATCCATACAATGGAACCTAGATAAGATAGCTTGGAAAGAAAGAAAAAAAGGAAAGAAAGCATGGGTGAAATACGGAAAAATCTGGATGAACGAGAAATGGTGGAGATGGAATGAAGAAGAAATGAAGCTGGAAGAGGGAGACGAAGAAGAGAAGAGAGAGAGAAGAAAAGAAGAGAGAGAAATGAGAGGAATAGTGAGGACGGAAAGGGAGGTGGACAGGAACGCGGAAAAACGAGAATAAAGGAGGGGGGGGAGGAGAGAAAGGAAGAGAAAAAAAAGAAGCAGAAGAAGCAGAAGAAAGGAGACAAGAAGGAAGAGGAGGAGAGAAATAAGAAAGGAGAAAAGAAAGAAAGGAGAAAAAATAAACAAATAAGAATCTGCTTCTGGAATATAGCGGGAGTGATAAACAAAGATGAGGACACATGGAAGTACTTGGAAGATTTCGACATAATAGGATTAGTTGAGACTTGGATGGAGGAAGAAAAATGGAGGAGGATAAAGGATAGGTTGAATAAAAAATTTATATGGAAAAGTATAGCAGCGAAAAGAGAAGAGAAGAAGGGAAGAGCAAGAGGAGGGATGTTAATAGCGGTCAAAAAAGAGATAGAAGGAGTAAAGGTCAGAGAAATTAACAAAAGAATAGCAGAAATAGAATTAATAAGAACCAAAGAGAGATGGAGAATATATGTGATATACAGCCAGAAAATAGAAGAAACGTTGGAAGAATTAAAAAAGGAAATAAAAGAAGAGGAGGAAGAATACTTGTTGATAGGAGGAGACTACAACGCAAGAACGGGTGATGAAGGAGGACCAATATATGGAATGGAAAAGGAGATAGAGACAAGGAAATCAAAAGACAAAGTGATAAATAAAGAAGGAAGAATACTAATAGAGACGATGAGTGAAAGAGGATGGATGATAATGAATGGAAAAGGGGAGGAAGAAGGAGGATGGACATATATAGGAGAGAGAGGAACATCAGTGATAGATTACGTAGTGGCAAATGAGAAGGCCGCACAAGAGATAAAGACGGTGAAAGAAGGATTAAGGACAGAATCAGACCACATTCCATTAGAGGTGGTAATAGAAGGAGAAGAAAGTGAAAGTAGAACAGAAGTAAAGGAGATAGAAATAGAGAGAAGTATATGGAATGAGGAAGGAATTGCAGAGTTTCATAATAGATGTGAAGGGTGGATATGCAACAAGACAGAAACGGAAGAAATCTGGAAGGAATTGGAAGAAAAGGTAAGAAAGGCGAGAAAAAGAGAAAAGAAAATAATAAAACCCTGGGGAATGGGGAGGAAAGAATGGCACAGCAAAGAATGGAAGGAGAAAAAAAGAGAAATAAGAAGAGAAATGAGGAGGTGGAAGAAAGGGAAAATAGACAAGGAGGAGTATATAAAGAAGAGAAAAGAATATAGGAAATGATGTGAGAAAGAAAAAAAGAAACATAGGGAAGAAGAAGAAGAGGAAATCAAAAAGATAAGGACAGAGGAGGAAGCATGGAAATTTATAAACAAATACAGAAAGAGAAGAGAAAAAGTAGACGAAAACATAGAGGTGGAAAAATGGAGGGAATACTTCATGGAGCTACTGGAAGGGAGCAGAACAAGGTTAAAAAGAAAGGAAGAAAAAGAAGAGGAAGAAGAGACGAAGACGGGAGTAAGGAAGGAAGAAGGAAACGAGAAAGAAGGAGAGATCACAGACGAAGAGCTAATAAATCAACTCAGGGAACTAAAGAAGAAAAAAGCGCCAGGAGAAAATGGAATAGAGAACGAAGCATGGAGACTGATGCCAAAAGAGATAGGAGAAGTGTTGGCAAAAATGATAAAGAAAATATGGAAAGAAGGAGGCATACCGAAAGACTGGAATAAAGGGGTGATAAGTCTGATATACAAGAAAGGGAAGAAAGAAGAAATAAAGAATTACAGAGGGGTAACGCTGATGGACACGGCGTACAAGATATACGCAAATATATTGAATAAGAGATTGAAGAAGGAAGTTGAAGAAAAACTAGGAGAAAGTCAATTTGGATTCAGAGAAGGAAGAGGAACAATGGACGCAGTGTATGTGTTGAATTATGTAGTGAACAGAGAGATGACGAAGAAGGGAGGGAAAATATTTACTTTCTTCGCGGATTTGAAGGCAGCATTTGATAAAGTGGATAGGAAAAAAATGGAAGAAGGGCTAAGGAAAATGGAAGTAGGAGAGAGATTGAGAAACAGGATAATGGAAACATACAAAGAAACCAGAAGCGTAGTAAGAGTGGGAAACAAGAAATCAGAAGAATTTTGGACAGGTTGTGGGGTAAGACAAGGATGCCCGCTAAGCCCAATGTTATTCAACATATATATAACAGATTTAGAAGAAGAGATGAAGAAGGAACAGACAGGAGGAGTAGTTGTAGGGAGGGAAAAATTTTGGACTATAACGTATGCAGATGACATAGTGTTATTAGCGAAGAAGGAAGAAGAGTTGAAAATGATGATAAGAAGATTTAAAAGATACCTGGAGAAGAGAAGACTAAAACTGAGTACGGAGAAATCGAAAGTGCTGGTATTCGAGAATGGAAAGGGAAGGAAAAAAAGAAGAGAATGGAGATGGGGAGAGGAAGAGATAGAAGAAGTAAAGGAAATTAGCTACTTAGGATATGTAATGCAGAAGAACGGAGGATCAGAGAAACACATAGAGGAAAGGATGAGAAGAGCAACAATAGCGATGAAAAACACGTGGAGCATAGGAGAGAAGCTGTTCAAAGAAGATTTTGAGAGAAGAATGAAAATATTTAAGGCACTGGTAGGAAGCATAGCATTGTATGGGGCAGAAATATGGGGATGGAAGAAGGAAGAAAAAATAGAGAGGATAAAGAGAAAGTATATAAAATGGATATTAGGATTGGATCACAGAACACCAAATTACATAGTAACAGAGGAAACAAAGGAAAAGGAGATGGGGACAGAGGCATTGAAAAGAGCGATAAGATATGAAGAGAAAGCAAGAGGGTCAAATAAAAAAATAGTGATAGAATGCATAAAAGAGGCAGAGAGAGAAAGAATAAAGAAGGAAGAAAGTAAATGGGAGAGGAAGAGGAGAGAGAGGCTAGAAGGATCAGGCATAAGCAAAGAAAGGAGAGAAAGAGTGAGAAGAGAATGGAGGAGAAGAAGTAAGTAGAGAACTAATAGAAAAAATAGAAAGGAAAGAGAAAGAAGAAAGATGGAGAAAAGTTAATGAATCAAAAAGTAATAAGATATATAAAGAAATACTTACAGAAGAGAGACCGGAATACCTGAGAGGAAGAAGGAAGAAGAAGGAGAGAATTACGATAGCAAGATTCAGATGTGGAAATGAGATAAAGATGGGGAGATATTGGGAGAATGAAGAAGAAAGGAGATGCAGAATATGCGGAGAGAAAGAAGAGGATTGGATACACATATTGAAGGAGTGCGAAGCGACAAGGGAAGAGATAGGGATCAAAGATTTAATGGAAGGAAATGGAGGAGGCTACGAGACGATGAAGAGAATCAATGAAAGAAGAGAGGTGAGAAGAGGGACGAAAGAGGAAGAAGAAAATAAAATTAGTACACACGCACAAACACATAAACACATACACACACAGACAAACACATTAACAGTAAACAAAGAACAAATGTAAAGTACTGGAGGTGCCTCCTAAGCCGAAAGGCAAGGAGTACAATAAATAAATAAAAAAAATTATATTTTTAAAATGTTATATTTTATTATTATATTCTTAATTTTAAATACACACATACACATTTTAAATAAATTTTATGTTATATATTTAAAAAAAATTGAAGTTATTTACCCGTCTCTCCTTTGCGCTACCATCCCTTGCGCTACCTCTCTCGCGCGCTAGTTATAAGTATCGCGATATCGTTCTCTCTCACGCGTTAATCATAAGTCTCTCTTTAGTATGCGTTCTCTCTCGCATTGTTCTTGCAATATCGTTCTCTCTCGCACGCGTTGTCTTAGAATAAGTATAATAATTTCTCTCTCGCGCTGACACAGAAAAAAAATGTAAACAGATTTAAATAAATTTTATATTTATAATTGAGAAAAAAATCTAATTATTTACGCGTCTCTCTCGCGCTAGTTATAAGTCTTTAGCGTTGTCTCTATCACACTCGTTCTTGTAATATTGTTCTCTCTCGCACGCGTTGTTCTTGCACTATTGTCGTTCTAAGTCTCGCGATATTATCATTCTCTCTCTCGCACGCGTTGTTCTCGTTTTCTCTCCTTCATATACTCGTTGCTCACTTACCTTTGCATTGTCCTTCTCACGCCATCTTACATTGCGTCGTCCTTGTCCCACGTTAACGTCGTCCTTGTCGCACGTTGATGCCATCCTTGTCGCACTGTCCTCTTCACACACTTAGCGCTATTCTTTTCCCACACATAGCGCTGTCCTTCTCACACCTTCGCACCGTCTTCTTTCCGCGGTCCCCCTTCCCTGCACTGACCCCTTCGTCCATCGATCGCGCCGCGGATCCCCCTTCACCTCGCGGTCCCCTTCGTCCATCGGTCGCGCCGCGGATCACCCTTCCCCGCACGTGACCTCACTCACCGAGCGCTGCAGTTCCTCCTTCCCCGCGCGTGACTCCCCCGCACCGCGGTTCCCCTGGCACCTCACCTTCCCTAAGAGGACCTGAGTAGGGACAATCCCATGCGGGCGGGATGCTACGTGCGAGTACCGCGAGAGATTCAGACGAAGAGAGCGGTGATCAACGTGCGATCCGACGACGAGGCGTGTTTCGCGTAGTCTGTGGTCGCCGCTCTGTATCCCGTCGATAAGAATTGCGAGAGAAGCTCGTGATATCCGCATTACTCCGCGGTGTTGAATCTGGAGGGCTCGAAGTTACCTGACTCTGAACAGAATCGGACGGTTCGAGCGTCTGAACGGTATATCGATGAACGTGTACACCATCGGAGAGAGACGATGCGGGAAGGGCGGCAGCGGCGGCGGAATTCGCATCGTCCCTCTTCGTCTGACGGATCGAAAGAGGAAAAGACACGTCAATCTGCTGTATCTGAGCGATGCGACGCGCGAGGGTAACGCGGTCGGACATTTCGCCTGTATCCGAAATCTGTCTCGTCTGGTCAGCTCGCAGTTGAGCAAGCACAGGACGCACATGTGCGATTGGTGAGCGTTCGATCTCGACGAGAGAGCGAAATATCGATCTAACGTTTATTCTTTATTTTCTCAGATGCATGCATTACTTTCGCACGAGAAGCTGTCGGCACACAGCGCGGATTGCAGCAAGTTGAACGATTGCGCGATCGTTCTTCCAGACGAGAACGACGGGTGGCTGACGTTTGATCATCATTCTAGAAAGGAGCGAGTTCCGTTCGTGGTGTACGCCGATCTGGAGTGCGCGTTGGAGAGGAAGGAGGGGGACGAGAGCGGGAGAACCGCGAATACGAGGATCGTTCAGCATCGCAGGGTTTACAGCGTGGCCTATTACACGCGCTGCTCCTTCGACAACGCCGCGTCGGCGTACGGATCTTATCGCGGCGAGGATTGCGTCACGTGATTCGTGCGCGAGTTGCGCGATCTGGCGCTTCGCGCGAAGGTCGCCCTCGACGCCGTGGTACCGATGGCGGATCTGACGCCGGACGAGCGGGAGATATTCATTATCAAGGATGTGGCTAACGCGTATCCCGGCAGCGTCGAGTTGTTGCCGGTGACGAAGGAATCGTACATAGCTTTCTCAAAGACCGTTCGAGATACCGCGGCGGAGGGAAACGCCGCGCATTCCAGATGCGTCAAATTACGATTTGTGGACTCATTCAAGTTTTTAGGCGCCGCACAATGGATCGAACTACGTAAAAATGCGGACATAAGCTCAAAAAAATTTTTTTTTAATCCAGTTTTTAATTGCAAATTTGATTACTTCAAATATCATAGAAATTGTATATAATCCTCATTTTGAAATATATTGTTACAATCGGTGCGTAAAATGACTTGGAACATTACGAGTTTCATGATTCTGTGTTTCCATCAATTTAGTTGCCTACTTTCAAGGCAGTATAGTTTTTTCTACTTACTATATTAACATACTAATTTTTATACATCGAATGGACTATTCTTTTACTTGAAAAAAGTCCATATCCGAATAAAAAAATAATATAATTTAAGGTTTGATAACCAATTTTATTACGTTTCGAAGAAAATTCCGATAACTAAATTATAAAATAACTTTAAAAAAAAATCTTATAATATCTTAAACTTTGACTTGTCAGATTTGATTAAAGGGGTGTTCTACTTCATGAAATGACATGTTTTAGCTGCTCCTATCTGCTACCTTGAGAGATATATTGCAAAAAGAGAGAGGGCACCTCGAGAAAATCTCGACATGTACATGTCTTGCATTGTTAATATTAATAAGTGCCACTGAAAATATTAAAAATTATTTAACAATATTGTCATTGTAGATTTATTAATTAATTATTTTTTTTAATGTAATATTTACGGTTATTTAACGTTAGTATTGATAGAAATTTTGAATTAATGCGTAACCAAAGTGAAATTGGAAAAATAGCGAACATCGCACTTGTAAAGATAAAATGTAATAGTTAAAGTGAAATTTGCAAGCATAATCATGAAGTGTGTATCTTATCAATAAATAATTGTTGTATGCAATATTTTGTATTAAATAACAATAAGCGCTGCTACCGCCGGGATTAGTATTAACCAATATGCACCACGAGGAGGTTCCACGGTCGGATTTTGCATATCTTTTGTGTGTGTGTGTGTGTGTGTGTGCGCGCGCGCGCGCGCATGCGCGCGTGTATTGTGTTTCTGTGTCACAGCAGAAATAAGGACCTCACGGTTCGTCACTCCCGTAGTATTTAATGACTCCAAACCCTCTCTGCTGTGCGTTCATATATTTGTGTTTGGTATGTGTGTGTTGTACGTGTTGTGTGTGTTTATACCAACATTTCCAATGTTTCGGGAAACATGTCTTGTTTTTTCTGTTCGCTTTTTTTAAATTTGTTCGCGGGTTTTAAATTTGAAATTACGGGATCAGATGAAATTAATAATTTATGTAAAATGTCTTCATTAGTTTTTACTCTATCCATTTTACGTGAATGCATTTTTCTGTATTCCCGAAACTCCTTATTTCGCGCTTCACTTGCCTCTTCTGATAAGTGTCCAATCGGAATCGAAAAATTGGAAATTATTGCTTCTCCGTGGATTAACAATTTATGCACGGAAGCTGTCATATAATACCATCCATAGTTTTTAACAAATTTTTTGGCGGTTTCGAGAGTAAATAAGCCAAATTTTTTTGTGTTTATTACTTCTCCGCATGAGATCGCCTGCAATATTATAAAAAACCTTCTTATTAAGGATTTGTCTAACTTTGTGATTTTAGCAGTTGTGTATATATTAAAAAAGAATCGCCTGGCTGTGTTCCCATCATTAGTAGACCCTAATCCTTGTTTTACAATATCAAGAAGCAATCCTAATTCTTTTCTAAATTCTTGCTGTATCCTTCTTTTATTGTCTTCTCGTTGCTTTTTTAAAACAGGATCTCGTACACTCCATTTTTTAAAGGGCAAATCATATGAAACATGGAGTAAAAATTCCATGCAGCGAATTCTTGCGTGAAGACTAGATATCCCGTAATTATATGCATTGATATCAATATTCCTATTAAGTATTTTGTTAATATCGTTCATTTCAGAAGGTTTTGCCCCACAAAGATAACACGTGGAACAAGATAATGCTACGTCTGATAAAGCAACGCATACTTTACCATCAATCATGGTGAACAACATTTCATAATTTATATTAATATTTCCGCATTTTGTCGGCAATAAGTCTGTTATTTGGTTTTGCATTCTTTCGTATCCTTTTTTTGTAATTTCCGCATTTTCGTGAATAAATTCGAATTTTATTGGATGACAGTAACGAGTTGAGGACGGATTTGGATTTGTTCACACAACGTCACAGTTATTCATTAATTTAATTGGAACAAAACTGGTCATGACAATAGCATCATCCGTAACATCTTCATTAAAAAATTTTTGTTTGTAAGTGCTTTGACTAGAAGCTCCATCAAAGCCCCACTTGCAAATTAATTTCAAATTTAATTGTCTGTCTAAATTTTGTTCACAGACTGTAAGTAGTCTTTCACTCGTGAGATCTAAAACTGCTTGTAAGTTAATTGAAGCAATCGTCTCAGTTATTGTCGTTTTACTTTTTGGTGGATAACATGCTAATTTTGCTTGTTGAATTTTATAATAGGACACATATTGATTTGTGCTATTTTCGATGCATGTTTCTCTCAAATGTATGTATTGTGACTTAGATAGATTTAAACTGAGAAATAAAGCTAAACATTTCTCTTTCGAGTATAAAGAAATTTCTATTCGATTTTCACAAAAATCTCATTCTTTTAGCTTCATTTGGATTTTTTATAAGATAATCCAATATTTTTGCCATGTCTGTGGAGCCATCACTTAATAATTTTTGTTTGCGGCATAAAGAAAGACTTCTGTTGGATTAGATTCGCAAAAATTTCACGCAAAATCTTCAGTTCGCCTCGTTTATGTCTTTCAGTAACTTCATTAAAAGATTTATTACATAATAAGAAAGTAGTGTGCGCAGACTTGTATGAACATTCAGGTTGTTTGACATTATCTGGAATTTGAAATTCTTTATTAAGCCACGAATTATTATTCTTTTCGAAACGTTCTAATATTCTACGTGATTTATTCCATCTTGTAGAAGCATTGAAACAAAATGATCGTAAATATGTTTTGATTTTTTCGGAATTTTCAGATTCTGATAAATTAATATTTAATTTTTGAACGACGAAATCGAACAATTGTTCTGTATAAGTTATAGTAGAATGTAAATTTCTTAAGAAAAAGAATAAATCTTTATTTGTTAATGTCGCCATCAGTATTCAGAAAGAAATCTGGATATCGATCAAACATAAAATTGCAGAAAAGATTTGTACCTTATATAATATAAATTATAAATTTATAATATAATATAAATTTATATAATTAAAATATAAACCAGATGACAAACGAAAATAATCAGATAATACTCAACAGAGCAGTCAATCGTCTATCTCTTTCGATTATGTATAATTTAGTGAATAAAATTCACTATCGAGAAAACAATCTATAAGCGTGCCACCTAGCAATTGTTACATGAATTATACTACTAAACATTTATTCATTAAACGTCGTCTACAATAAGTGGAGTAAGCTTGGCGTAAGAAGTAAGAGTAGGAGTAACGTTTTCGGCGTAAGCTGTTTACGCTGACTCAATCTACAATACGGTGGAGTAATGCTATAGTTTGTGACGTTGCCATCCCGACAGTCAAACGTGAAAAGAGCGCAGGATCGAGCGTCATTAACCTAAAAAGAAAAGAAGTAAAAAAGGATGAAAAAAATATCTTTATTTGTTAAACGTGACATGATATTAATTAAAATAAAATGGAACTCGACAAATTGATTGTTACAAGTGCTTCGGTTATCATGTTGCATTATTCGATACAACTGTGGATAAAATCGAGACGAAGACGCAGTCACGGAAGAAGAAGATGGTGGATTCGCTCTATAAATCGATGGAAAGATCAATTTGGTTATCGAACAAATTTTGCGCATGAAATCGAAACGCAAGACCACGAGGAATTTTATTATAATTTTCGAATGTGGCCGGAACAGTTTAATTGGTTGCTTGACCGAGTGCAAGATAAATTACAAAAACGAAGTAGAAGAACTCCACTAGACACCAAATTACGTCTGCAGGTGACACTTTTGTGAGTATTTAGAATCTCCGATTAAATTTCTTTCTTATGGTATAATTTTTTGTAATAATTTTTGGATGTAGAGCCCTACTAGCTGCTGTATTTCCATTTAACATAGAATTTTTTCTACAGATATCTTGCACAAGGGGATTCTATTTTAAGCAAACATACAGAATTTCGAATAGGAAAATCAACAGCATACGCTATTATACCTGAGACCTGTCAGGCAATTTGGGAAGCACTGCAACCGATATTTCTACCATCTATGGATCAAAGTTCATGGAAGAAGGTCTCCGATAGATTCTTTGATAAGTGGCAGTTTCCTAATTGTCTCGGTGCCATTGATGGAGTACATATACGTATTAAAGCTCCTCCTAGGTCAGGATCAGAATTCTTTAATTATAAAGGATACTTCAGCATTGTGCTCTTTGGTACTTGTGATACAGAATATAAATTCACCTGGGTGGATATTGGACAATATGGTATGTATCTGTAGCAATAATAAATCAAGTAAAATCTAATTTGTAATTGTTTGCATTTTATAAAATAAATTGTATTACACTTCAATATTTTATTATTTCGTCAATATTTCGTTAGTAGATTACATTGATTTGTAAAAACAATTCTTTATACTTTTTTCCGATATTCTAAAATAATAGTTTAGTCTAAAATAATTTAAGTAAAAATTCTTTTTTATATCTTTTTATATTCTTTTTTCAATTAATATAATTTATTAATCAAGTGTCAATTAATTTCATGCTCGAAGTCTGTTAATGTAATTTAATAATGCTTTTGTGAAAAGTCTCATATGCATGTACATTGTCATGTTCTGTTTGTAGGGTCGATAAGTGATGGTGGCGTCTGGAGCAATACACACTTTAAGCAGGATTTAGAAGAAAGAAAAGCGAGTTTGCCACCACCTACTTTATTACCAGGAACAACAATGCTATTTCCGTATGTCTTTGTTGCGGATGAGGCATTCCCTCTGTCAAATTATATGATGAGACCATTCCCTAAGAGAAATGATAAAATGACTGACAATAAGCGCATATTTAACTACCGTTTGTCCAGAGCTAGAAGAGTTATTGAAAACACATTCGGTATTATGAAAGCAAAATGGCAGATTTTACATTCTTGCATAAGCTGTTCCCCAAAAAATGCAGAATTAATTGTAAAAGCCCTTGTATGCCTACATAATTTTATGATGATTAGTGGACGTGCCGAATATTGCCCTCCGGGACTTACGGATACTGAACAGAATAATGGCGAAATACAAAGAGGAACGTGGAGAGATCGCCAAACAATTTTTCATCGCCTAGACAGAGTTGGAGTAAATAGGAGTACTCGTATTGCATATGGAATGAGAAACTACTTAATGCAGTATTTTGTTTCCGAAATTGGCAAAGAGCAAGCTCCTTGGCAATATGAAAGAACATTCCGTATACATCAGCTATAAATCAACCACATTAAGGTAACAATTATAACATTACTATAGGAATATTATTTCTATTTTCTGTATAATTACTATATTAATAATTACTAAGATAATTACTATAATAATTAATTGTTTCTGTTTTAGATTATAAAATAGATGATATATAAAATCGTGTGCCATATTTTGCCGTTTTATTTTGCTGTTTGATTTATGCAAAAAAGAAAAATTCTGAAGAATGTTAAATACCAAATGTTGAATGTCTTGTTACTTAAATAATTTTTTTACTCAAACCTTAATATTGAAAATATGTACATTCTAGGAACATTTTCGTAAAAATATTATAAAATTATCACTTTTAATCGTAAACTATGTATGTGTTGTGACGTTGCCGTCATGACGGACGTCCACCCACCAAAAAGACCGTGAGGCGTGAGCCGAGTCGAGAAATCGAGAGTCCCGCCGGGATTTTCAGAGAGGCGAGCGCGTTCGTTTATAAACAAAAGCTTTATTCTTAATCCTATTTGTCTAAATTGTATGATTTCGGGAGCAATAAATCATCGGCGGCGATACCGAAGAACAACCTGGAAGCCTATAAGAAAAGCGGCCTTGCTGAATCATCACCGATCAAAACAGTGGCCGTGAAAAACAAGGGTCGGCGATACTCGAGCAGCCTCGCACAATTTCGGTCCATCGGCCCAGCATCCCAGGGCCGGCCAGCAATGACGGGCGCCGAAAGCACCCCGTGAAGGGGCTAAACCTTCTCGGAAAAATCCGGAAAAGTCGCTGCCCTCCGCTGGAGAGGGACGAAGGCCGCCAAGATCGACCCCGACGAGAGCCATTTCCCGAGCACCTGGCGCTGAAAAACGCGCCGGAACAGCGGACCGTCGGAGGCGTGGGACCGCGGGCGCACGATGCGCCCTTGCGCCACGCTCGAAAATCCGAGCGCGCGGGAACGGGCCTATCGCCTCTCTCGATGGGGTGCGGGGCGATTAGTTAAGGATAAATACGGCGATTCCGAGAGGATGAGAAGACTTGTTCTACGAGAGTTTCGGCGAAAATTAAGAGAGAGTATCGCGAACGCTCGGCACGGAAAAAGACGAATTGGCGGAAACAACGAGAGACGAGTTCAACGGTGAGGTCACCCGGCTATCTTGAGTTTTATTTCGAAAATTTGTACGTCGTCCACCGATACGGTTCGCGGGTCGACCCCTCTGGCCGGTCGCGATTAGTGTTTCGTTTGCGTAAATTTCGCAGTAGTGAAAAGAAGTCGAGAGCGACCGTAGTTAAGGGGCGACAGTGATCCGTCGATCGGTCTCATCCGATATACTCGTTCGCCTCTCCGTCATCCGTGTGACGCGCGGTAGTGTAGAATTTTTAACTCGAGGCTATCGCCGGTCGGAGCGACTCCGACCGATTGTAAGTGCTGTCGACCGCCACCCCAGGGGAAAAGTTCCGCGACAGCTTGAGCTGCCAATTGGTGAGTACCTTGGAAATTGTGACAGCGGACCGGAAGTTATACGACTTAAGGGAGCCTCGATTCTCGGCCATCTCTCTCTACGTGCGTTCTCTTTTTCTTGCGACTCGCAGTCCGCTGACCGCGGACGTGCGAACAATCGGTTGTCGGAGGCGTAAGCTATCGACACCCGCCGTGCCGTGTGTGCACCAGCGGGAATGCCTTATCGTTGCGTTACGCGAATTCCGCGTTCCGATTAACTAGATATTGCCGTTTTTTCGGTAGGTTACCTCGTCTTGGTGTTATTTCTGTTACGGCAATTAAATAATATAAAATATTAACTGTCATTTCCTTTTCGATAATTTTAAGATCTCGTATTTCGTTCTGTTTTTCATACTCGTAGCGCGCCTCGTTCGGTTCTCCGAAATCGTAAGCGCTCGCGCGCTTCTTTCCGTTCTCCGTAATTGCAAGAGCTCGCGCACTTCTTACGGTTCTCAGTAATTGTAATATTCGGTGCGCTTATCGCTATTCTCCGTAACAATAGAGCATTCGAGTTGACCGTAATTATAAAGCCTGGCGCATTTGACTCTGTTTACCATTATTATACAGTCTTAGCTTTCTTTTCGATTAGTTATCTCAAGCGAACATTTGCTGTGAATCACGTCTCATTATTCCTGTTATTTTTAATTGTATTTTATATTTCATTTGCTTGTCTTTAATCGAAGTATTGTGAACCTCGTTTCAATCTGATTTGTCCTTCGATTGGACTTTTATATTTTTCTCTTATTTATTATTTTTCTATTAATAAATCTGTTATATTGTCTGGTTAAATTCGCGTGATTTATTTGAATATTAGTCCCCTGTGGTCGTCGATACCCGTTTCTGTGTCTCTCGCAATTCGAATTATTGAAATCTCCGCATAATTAAGTGACTCGCTCTAAGAACCCCTCCCCTCTACCGTTAGGCGAGCTAGTCAGCCCGTGGCGAAGCAGGCCATCATCTTTCGCGCTGTTTAAAAATTTCGTGGAAAACTAATGCGTGAAAGACCGCATCTGGCGCCCAACCTATCGAGATATCGCCGCGGCCCGCGCGAGCACCCTTCATCCCTTCATCCTCCGAGCGCGGAAATCTTATATTCATCCTGTGTTTGACGGCGTTATATCCGATTAAAAATTAGAATAAAGAAACAGAAAAGCGTCGCAGTGTATATATATATATATATATATATATATATATATATATATATGATGTTTTAATAAACAGGCTGGTAATTAAAACAAAGTTAAATCCTGAAAGATTTTTTATTACTTATATTTTGTCACATATATAAATTTATAAGAACATAACACTTAATCTCAAAACAAATCATAATATTTCATATGTTTTCTAATTTCTTAATAAACGTTTTCTAATTTTTATATAAAATAAAATAAAATAAAGTAAGATAAAATAAAATAAAATTTATTAATGCTCATTTTGTAACGGTACGGCCTATCCCGTTCGTCACGGACTGGCTCGCCGGTGCCAAGATTCGGGAGTAGGTAGGAGAGTCAAGCTTACGATTCCTCTATCAGTAATAAACAAGCCTTTATTGGTAAATATCTTATGCTAGATCTTATCCTACGCGGTGATTATAACTAACTTAATATTACGCGAGCTTAGCCTACGACGGTGCGCAAGTAATTATCCTTCTAGCTTAACCTACGGACGATTACAATAAACTTAGCCTAGACGGTCGGTCGCGGTTTCGGCGAGCGCGTCGCGATTGCGGAGGTCACCGTACGGCGGTGCGCGGAGGCCGAGTGCCGGGCAAACCCAGGCTGCGGAGAGGTCAGACCCGTCTCCGTCGGCGTGCACGGTCAGGAAGCCGAGTGCCGGGCAAACCCAGGCGGCGAAGAGGTCACACCCGTCTCCGTCGGCGGGAACAGTCAGGAAGCCGAATGCCGGGCAAACCCAGGCGGCGGAGAGGTCACGCCCGTCTCCGTCGGCAGGAACGGTTAGGAAGCCGAATGCCGGGCAAACCCAGGCGGCGGAGAGGTCACGCCCGTCTCCGTCGGCAGGAACGGTCAGGATTCAAGACTGCCTCGGTTATTCCTTGAGGTTTAGAACAGGTCGGAAGCTGGAAAGGAATAAGGTATCGGTCTGTTGCGTGGGCCGGCTTTTATACGGCTCGAGGGTCCCCCACGCTCGCGTGCGTCGAGGAAGGAGTGAGACTAGGTGGGGGGGGGGAGCCCATAGGCGGAATCGCAAGTGGGTGCCAGAGGCGTCGAGTAAGGAATATACTCGCGGGCAACTGTTACAGTTAAAGTCTTTTATTTTATGAACATAGGAACAATATAAACCGTATAAATAATATGAACTGAATAAACGAATAAACAATAGAACAAGAAACGAATGAACAATAAATATATATATATACAGTGACGACGACGGTGTCGTCACAATTTAAATTAAATTACTTTGATTTAAAAATAAAAGGTTATGTAAAATATAAAAGTTAAAACTTTAACTTTGGCATAGGATGAGTTTTAGTTTTATTATCAGTCTTTCACGAGTTGTAGTTTTATTATCAGACTTATCACAGGCTGTTTCATATCTAAATCTGTAAAAAGAACATTGCTGCTAAATTTAAATTGCATACACATTTATATTAGTTTAAGTTTTAAACTTAAATAAAAAAATTTTAAACATACTCTTATCTGTTATAAGATTTAATAACGTAGCATTAACATAAAAATTTTAATTATAAGAGTAAATAATCACAAATATTAATATATAACATACCTTATCTCAGGTAACACGTTGTATTTCCTTAATTCTCAGTCTTTTCTAACAAATGTATTAATGCAGGAAATAATAGATATAAGACAATCCATCTGATGTTCCTCAGGAACTTTATTCAGTCCTAAAGTTATACTAGGTAGCATTCCTTGTACTGCAGGAGTACATTCAGATGTGAGCTGTTCGGCCGTTAAGACGGCAACCAGACCCGAGGGATGCTTTAGGTGCCGCGCGGTGGATCACACCGCGCGCCTGTGCGGCGGTCGAGATTGGCGAGGGGTATGCTACCGTTGTGGCTCCCCCGCCCATCTCCGACGCCATTGCAGGGCCTCCCGCAGTCCCATTCCCGACAGGAGGTCGGATAGGGGCGATAAGCGGGGGTCTCCTGCGGCGTCACCATGGGGGGTTGAAGGCGGAGCCTATCCCCTGGGAAAAAGCGGGGGCGCCGAAAGGGCTCCCCGCCTGAGGCAGAGGCCTCAGGGGCAGTTGCCCCCGGGAGTGCTCCTGGCGTAGACCAGAAGCGAGGGGGGAAATCTCTCCCCCCTGCGGCGTGTGGCCGGACACGTCGTCGGAGACGGCCTCCCGACGTAGAGCTGGCGGAGGAGATTGCGGCCTGACGTAAGCTGGGCCAAGCCGGCACCCGATAATCGGCGCCGCGCGGAGGGGGCCTTAAATGGCCCGAGCCATGCCCGGTCTCGGGGTATTGCCCCCGCGGAGACCCGGGGCTGGGCGAGCAGCACGGGTGGCTGCACGACAGGGGTTTTTAGTTGGTATACCCGGCACTGCACTCCTTGGAGCGGGGTTAGCTCTCTCCTAAGGGCCGGGGAGTCCAACACTACTCCCCAGTGCGCCGAATGCACTAGGAGGTGTGCGTAATGCATTTTCCCCGTCGTTAAAAAAAAAAAAAAAGGTTTGGTTCTCCCCCGTGGGCACCACCTTGTCGTGGTGGGGGAGCTTAAGCCGTTCTCGGTCCCCTGGGGCGACTCAGTTAGCCTTTGACTGCTGTTTCGGCCTGGGGGGGGGGGGCGGTGACCTAAGAGTGCCCATCGCGCGCGCAACAGACCCCGAACATATTCCTGTTACGATGGAGCGTGCGCGCGGAGAGAGCGGTTACCGCTCAAGCGGCCTCGGCCGCGTAAGGAGGGCGTGCGGCGGGCTTGTCTGTGGCGGCGCAAATTGAGGGAGCGTAATACCGCTCACGTGGCTCCGTGGCCTTGACCACGAAGAAAGAGGGCGTGCCACGGACTTGCCCGGCCTTCTGAGCACGCGTATGGAGGGTGCGCCGACTCCTCGTAGATCTCGAAGGGGTCGGTTGCCAGAGGGAGGGCGGGTCCCTCCGTCACCCGCCGTTGCTGGCAGTGCGCGGCGGGCTCGGGGCCGGTGTCCCTGGGGATCTGGCGATTGGCCGTGACGGGTCAATGAGTTCCCCGCTAGTAGTCCTAGCCTTGGGTTCGGGGTAGGGGTGCCCGCGCTCTGAACGGGACAGAGCCGGGGTCTCCTCCCCCCACACTACCCGTTCCCTTGGCGAATCCCGGGGGGAGGACTGGGGTGGCAGGAAACCACCACCTCTCCCCCTTGGGGCGCCTCAGGACGAACGCGGGGGTCATTGAGGGACATTGGCCTGTCCATGGGTCCCCTCCGGGGGCATTGAGTCCGTCGGGTCTGCCGTGCTCTGTTTGTGGCGGTGGGCGGTGGGGGGGCTTGCCCTCTGGGCGTGGGGGGGTGTTGTTTTGGGGGGGGACTTGTTCTCCCTCTCTTACACACTCCGCCCACAGGACAGCGGGGTCCCGGGATGGAAACCGGGGCTCCATTTGCTGCCCGAGGGTCGAGGGGTGGCAGGGTTAAGTGACTCGCCCTGCCAACCGTTAGGGCAAACATCGCCCAAACACGGAGGGGATCCCTTCCTTTTCACGAAGGAAGGGGTCACCGTGTGCCTGGGGGGGGCTCGCGGCTGCATGCGCAAGCGTTCCCGTGGCCCTCCCCATTATGCGTTGAAGGAGACCACCAAGGGGTTTTAGCGGGTAGTCGGGATTTATCCCAGAGTTTTGCATACCCCCCGCCAATTCCACTTGGCGGGGGATGCGTAAATGCATTTCCCCTTATAAAAAAAAAAAAAGGTTAGGTTAGGTTCCCCTACTGAGATCGCCATGCCCAAGAGTCCTGGCGACATTTTACAGGCTTCTAGCCTGAGCGAGGCGTCCTTGCTGGCTCCAGATAGCTGGGTGCAGATAGTTGAGGGAGAGGAGACAAATTCCATCGCTCCGATAAATGCAGAAGACGACGATGGTCCATCTGCTCGAGTAGCTTCCAAAAGGAAGAAGAAATGGAGTATTGACTCTGGCGTCAAATGATGGCCCTCCGATCTTTGAAGTATCCAGAACAAATCTAAGGCCACGAGTTCCGAAGAAGAGAATCCCAGCCGATGTCCTGGATCTTAAAACCACATCGAAGGACTGCGAAATCCTTACTTGCTTTAATCCGGAAAGTGCCAAGTCCGGGACTGAACGGGACGAAAGACGAGGCAAGGTCGGAAGACCTCGACGTAAACCGAAGGCTATCGATCCAATTAGGGCAGAGCAAGAAATATTAAAGCAGACGGGGCTTGCACCAGAGAATATTGGAGATGAAGTCCTAAATGCCATGACTCCTTCGGAAATCGGCGCCCAGGCACTGGAATACACTGCAAGTATCGAGATGATACGCACGAAATGTGGGAAAATCCAAGGTGGACTCAGCGGAGAGCTCCGCAAAAGACTTTGCGGCTTGGAAGAACTTATAAGAGCCCTACAGGTACAAGCGGAAGCTACTGGAGATCCTCTCACCTTACAGGCGAAGATAGGTGAATTATTGGAAGAAATGAGAGAAATTAAGAAAGAAAGAGATAGAGAAGAAGAGAGAAGGAAGAGGGAGTACAGCGAACTCCAAGAAAGAATTCAGGAGTTGAAAAAAGAAAGGGAAGAAATTCGTCGCGAAAATAGAGAAATTAAAAGAGCAAACAGCGAACTTAGAGACGAAATTAGAGGAATGAATGATAGACTCAAGAGGGAACTAACTCAGATACGAGAAAGTATAGACAGAGAAAGCGAGAAGAGGATCTCACCAAGATTCTCTAAAGCAGCACCAAGTGTATCCAGTAGATTAGATAGAAATTCCTCTACATTAAGTAACTTGAAGAAAGGAAACTTATCTACAAAAAGAGAAGATATATTTACACGGAAGGAGAATGTATTTACAAGGAAAGAAGATGTATTTACAAAGAAAGAAGATGTATTTACAAAGAAAGAAAAAGAGAACTTATTTACAAAGGAGGAGGACTTATCTACAAATGAGGATAATTTATTTAAAGAAACCCCAAAGCCCCAAAGACCTTCACCTGGTCGACCTTCACCTGGCCGACCCATCGAGATGAGGACGGATGATCCTCAATACTGTAGACAATGGCCAACCACCGGTGAGTCTTGGTCACCTGCAAGTAAAAAGAGGAAAGTGAGCTTTGCCTTTGGAGATAATAGAGAAATTGAAAGTCTTCCATCGACTAGTAAAGACACCCTATCTACAGAACCCGTTCCTATGGAGACTGAGACAAGACCTACCGTGAAGAAAGGAATTAAACTGAAAGGCAACGTACAGATAATTCCTCCTGGCGGTCCACGATTACCATGGCCGGAGTCATACGCCAAGGTTCTTCAGAAATACAAATCACCTATGGACAGTGATAAATTGAGGCCTCAACTTCCTGGCCAGGCGCCTCAACCTCAGGAATGGTTTACAATTGGTAAGAAAGGTAAACCTGTTCGAACAGAGACACAGCAGAAAACAAAGAAGATCCTTAGGGAAAAGAAGAGAATCCCTAAGACAGCAACAATTAGCATCAAGGGATGCAAAGAAGAATTCTCCTATGCTGAGGCTCTACAGAAAGTACGGGCAAATATATCTCTAAAGGACTTAGACATACAAAATCCTAGAATTCGAAAAGGTATCAGTGGTATAACCATCATTGAGATATCTGGACCAGAAAATGAGGAGAAAGCTAATCGCCTGGCAAATGAGATGCAGAAAATGTTAGCCAGAGAAGCTTTGATCTCCAGACCTTGCATCAAGGGCGAACTCAAACTTTCTGGATTGGACGAGTCTATTACTACTGATGAGATTCGCAGGACGGTTGCCTTGAAGGATCTTGTGAAGAGAGCACAATTAAATTGGGTAAAATAGGCGTCAACCGTGCCAGAGAAGGAATGGTTTGGGTACAATGTCCCAGAGCAGCTGCAGTGGTGTTAGCAGAAAAGAAAAAGATCCAAATAGGTTGGACTAGAGTTAAAGTAGAACTCTTGTCGTCACGGGCAATACAGTGTCATAGATGTTGGCGATTGGGACACGTTAGAGCTACGTGTAAGTCCAAAAAAGATTATGCTGGCATCTGCTATCGTTGCGGTGTATCTGGACATAAAGTCCCAAACTGTAAGAATAAGCCGAGATGCCTTTTGTGCTCTGAATTACATTTAAATGATCGACACTGAGTAGGATCAGTTGACTGTCAAGGAGTTAAGACCCCTTACTCTTCAAGAGGTAATTCGGAAAAAGAGGCAGATGAGATTCCATCCAAAGAAACTACTGGCGATTCGATTCATGATATAACTGTTACTACAGACAGTGCTGACGACTCTGCGCGGAGGACGGAGGAGTCTATGGATACTGTGTAGACTGGAGAGGCTTGTATATGTATTATCTACATATATACATATATACAAGTAATTATCCTAGTCACTATGTACATAAATATTTACATTAATGTTAAGACTACTTCAAATTAATCTAAATAACTGTAAAGCCGCGCAGGATTTACTCCTTCATACTGAAAAAGTACAATATCAACATATATCCCTAATTTCGAGCCAAATAGGATTCCAACAGATAATCTACGGAGTGCTAGTAGCAACGGCACCGCAGGTATCCATTGGAATGCGAATGACCAGTTTGGCTCTTGCTTATTTAAAAAACAGGAACGATTCTCAATTATGGCACAATGGAGAGATGTGACGCTCATCTCCTGTTATATATCTCCAAATGCTGATGATGGAGAATATGAAGAATTTTTGGACGAGTTAGACGACAATATTGCGGCTACAGACTCTCAACACATAATCATCGGAGGTGATTTTAACTCTAAATCCTCACTCTGGGGTTGTACACACACAAACTCCCGTGGAGATCGTTTAGAGAGATGGTCCGCTAGCAGAAACTTACAAGTTGCTAATGTTGGCAATGAACCTACGTGTGTGAGAGCGCAAGGATCTTCAATTGTGGACATTACTTTGTGCAGTGCCTCCATTGGATCGCGAGTGATTAACTGGAAAGTAATGGATTTTGAATCGTTATCTGATCACGCATACATCTCTTTTGCAATTGATGTCGACGACCGGACATTACTAAATCGACGTAAAAAGAAGAAATATGTCCGTTGGGCACATAAAAAGTTAAATGATGCATGCTTTAAAGAAGCTCTCGAATGGAGCTGTATAGGACACTCCCCTGATTTGGATGCCAATGAATTGTCACATTGGATTACAGATTCACTTACGGATGCCTGTAATTACTCGATGCCGAAAGTCCCGCAGGTACGCAAAGAAGGCGCGTACTGATGGACTGATAGAATTGCTGATCTGAGGAAATCTTGTATGCGAGCGCGCAGGAAATGGCAGAAGGAAAAACGCCGAAGAATCATCGATAACATCCTGGAAAAAGAAGATATTTACAGATCGTGCAAAAAAGAGTTAAATATCGAGATTAAAAGATCTAAGATACAGGCATGGAATGATCTTATCGGAACAATAGCGCAGGACCCTTGGGGTCTGCCCTACCAGATTGTCCTCAAAAAGCTAAGAAGAAGCAGTCCGAACTTTACGGAGACTGTAGCTTTGGATACCCTCGACCAGCTAATAAGTAGTCTGTTTCCGGAAGACGAAGACTGGCAGAAGGATACAGTGGACGACCATGAACAAGAACCTTGGCTACCGGAATACGAAGTGGATATTACGGAATTATGTTATAAAAAAGAAAGCAGGTGCAAACAAGGCTCCAGGAATCGACGGAATTAAATCGATCTTGAAACATCTACCCGAGACCTTCCTGAGGATGTTGGGTGGAGCATACAACATGTGCCTGCGATCTGATACTTTCCCGAAGATCTGGAAGAAATCCATACTAATTCTTATTCCGAAGGGAGAATTAAATCTTCCTATCCCGAAGGTGCGCCCAATCTGCCTTTTAAGTGAGCTCGGTAAGATGCTCGAGCGTGTGATTGAGGCCAGGCTACAGTATTGGATGGACTTACACCCGGAATCGAAGTTAGCAGCCAACCAGTTCGGCTTTCGTCGGTGTACATCAACTTGTGATGCGTTGCTGGTGGTTCGCGAATATATCTTGGACGCACGTGTGGATCACGAAGTGGTTGTTGAAGTTAGTCTCGACATTACAAATGCATTCAACTCTTTGCATTGGAGCTGCATCAGAAGAGCCTTCGGGACAAAGGATTTCCTTTATATTTACGACGACTGATTGATAGCTATCTCTCGGAAAGACAAATAGAATATCCCACGGCTGAAGGTACAACGCATACCAGAACAATTCGGTCCTCGGACCGACCCTGTGGAACATAACTTGACTGGGTACTTCGGACTCCAGTTGAAAATGGATGCGTAATAATTGGATACGCCGACGATACGCTAATTTTGTCACGTGCAGAGTCTACACAAATCGCTATTGCTAAGGCTATGTTGCAAGTCGATACACTACTACTGAGAATTAGAAGATTAGACTTAAATATAGCGGCTAATAAAACAGGAATTATTATATTTAACACTAAAGATAATGGATAGAGACTATAACAATTATAGAATGAGAGTTAACCGCGAAATGGTCAAGATCACTCCAACGATCAAATATCTCGGATTGTTGTTGGACAGACGATGGAAGTTTACAGAGCACTTCAATTATGTGGAAGGAAAAGTTGCAAGTGTCACTCGTGCCCTTTGTGCGATAATGCCAAACTTAAAAGGTCCATGTGAGAAACAGAGAAGACTATATGCGCACGTTATTTGTTCCATCATTAACTATGGTGCCCCCATTTGGAGTCCTGAGACTTCCGATAAGAAGATCCGTGAAAAGTTACGTCGAATGCAACGAGTCATAGCGATACGCGTGATTGCTGGCTATCGCACTATATCCACCGATGCTGCTCTCATCTTAGCAAGAGTCATTCCAACAGATATACATGCAGCATATTTCCGACGAGTGTTCCTTCGAGTTCATGATTTGAAGCGACAAGAGCTGTGGAAAAAGTCAGAAGAGAAAGACATCAAGGAAGATGAAGAGATACTGTTGAAGAGGCAATGGCAAATTACTTTACAAAGACAAGATGTGGCTGGTGCAAGAACATGTCTTGCCATTGCTCCCCACTTAAATCAGTGGTTAATTAGGAATCACGGTGAACTGACGTTCCACATGACACAACTTTTATCTGGACATGGTTTTTTTTTTTTTTTACATATCTCTATAGGATTGGTAAAGTGGACTCTGCGCTGTGTCCCTTTTGTGAGGAAAAAGACGACTCCCCGGACCACACATTACAGAGGTGTGTGATGTGGGACGATGAGAGAGAAGTGCTACGTTCCATAGTAGACCAAGATCTATCAATGGCCTCAATCATCCCGAAAATCTTGGAGTCGGATGAGAATGGGGAGGCAATTTTTCAGAAAAAGTGATGCTTGCCAAAGAGGATGACGAACGGGCTCGAGAGCAGCGGTAGATGAGAGATGGAGGTGGAGAAATTTAAACATTCATTTACATTGGCTATGACGACTAATTTAATTTACTTATTCACTCATAGATAGCCCAAACATTAAACACATCAAACACGAACACACTATGACATTCATACGGGTACAGGGGGGGATACACATGGAGGGTGGTTGGGAAGGGGAAGGAGTGGTTTGGGGGTAGGGTTAGGGAAAGGGGGTGGGAGAAAGGGACACTGAGACACGAACACATATTCACACACTTACACTTATACACACATCTACACTCATAATGGAGGGTGGTTGGGTAGGAGTGGGAGAAAGGAGGGGTGGGAATGGGGTTTAGGGGTGGGATAGGGTAGGGTCATTCATTCATTCATCCATTCATTCATTCATTTCTTCACTCACTCATTCATTCATTCATTCATTTATCATTTATTCATTTACTTATACGGCGGGCGCGCCGTCGTCGCACGCCTATTTATTTATTGGGTGGGCGGCGGCGGGGCGCGCGGGGGTGCGCCTGGCGGGGTGCATGACCGTCTCCGCGGGCGGGTGCTGGGCGCGTCTTGGCGTAACTAGCGCCTGTCCGTCGCACACACACACACTCATGCACACGCATATACACACACACACACACACATACATATACACACACACACAACCGGACTGGACTTACAGAGAACACGCGGAAGGATGAGGGTCCCTCAGACCTACCTCGGCGACAGCTCCCCGGGCAATTCATGCCAAAGTGGGTACTGTCTGGGGAGCGAGCCTTTGAGGAGGAACGTACAGAGAGGGGTTTTAGTGGGTAGGGGCCGTTAAATAGGCCGAGTCCCACACCCCCCTGGTCTACGGGGACCAGGGGGTGCGTCACTGCATTTTCTCCTCTCTAAAAAAAAAAGGTTAGGTTAGTTAGGGTCCCTTCCGACGGGTGATCCAACGATCCGCTGTGGTAGTACCGAGGGTTCAACCCTTGGGAGGGCCGGCGGGGAGGATCACTCGCTAAGAGCATACCAGGGCACCCGGCTTTGCCCAGGGGACAGTCTGTCTTCGAAGGGTCATTGAGACCCAATGTCGGTAGGGTAAGGAGACCCGACTACAAACCCCGGCTGCACGGAGCCGATAGGGGAGGATTTCTATCCTCCCTCCATGCACTTTGCGGGTGCTCCCGCGGGGTGTGAGGGTGCTGCGTGCTGGGTGCTCCTGCCAGGTAGCGTCCCTCAGGGGGGGATGTGAGTGCCGGGGTGCCTTGTGTCTGGGGGCGGCATTCTCCTCGCAATCTGCGGTGTGAGTGCGCGTCCTGGCATGGGGTACTTCCGGCATCCCACAAAAAGGGATCTCGGGGCTAGCCCGTGATCCCTGGGGGGGATGCGGTGGCCGGTCCACTCCGATCCGGGGTGTCATCCAAGTATGGGTGGCCCTCCGGTGAGGGGTGGAAGCGGCGTCCCGCAAGGGGGTAGTCGCCTCCCACCGCTTGGCAAACGGCCCGGGGTGTGACCCCGGGATACGCGCCAAGTAGGAGGAGGGGACGGGTCGGCAGATTGACTCACCCGGAGATATCCGGGTGACCGGACTTGTCCGGACTGCCGGCCCGAGTCGCATCGAGCCGCTCGGACGTTTCCGAGGCGGGGTCGGTGCGACGGGGATGACGGCGACTAGGTCTCCTGGCGGGGGAGAAATCTCTCCCTCGTCCCCTGTCGCCGCCTGCTGCCGGAGCCGCTCCGACGTATTCGGAGGTCGGGATCCGGCGGCGACGATGTTGAGTACCCGGTGGTTGTCCGCGACCGTTTCCCCTTCCGAAGCGGCAACCACCGGGACGGCGCTTGCCCCCCCAGATCCGACCAGTCCGGTGTGGGGGCGTGCTGGTCGCCACGGCGGGTAAGGCGGGGTAGGGGAGCGGCTGCCCCGTCCCAACCGTCCGTGGGGCCCCCCGGGTGGCGCCGCCCCTGACGGTGTCTGCGTGGTCGGAGGCGCAGAACCCCTGAAATCCCGTGGGAGCGTCAAAACTCCCACGGGTAAGTAGGGGGCTGGAGTCCTGTGCCGGCGCTGCCTATGGCCGCCGGCAAGTGGCATATGTCGACCCCCCGGGGGAACTCGGGGCCCCCCGTCGTGAGTGTGGCCGGTCATATTTCGGGACACTCGCGGCGGGGGTGAGGGTACACCCGGTCGACAGAGCCGTTAGGGGACAGTGGGATAAAACCAAAAATGGATACACAACAAAAACCCACAAACAAAAACAAAAACAATAACAAAAAGCAATAACGAGAAGGGAGAGAGAGCACGGGAGCAGACCAGATCAAGGTCCTCCTCTTCGACGCGCTCGTTACCCGGTGAACGGTCTGGGATAGTTGCGCGCAGGTCATCGCGTCGCAATACACGGCAGGAACCGTACAAGAGCAACGGTGAGAGGTTTGCCTCTGTCGACAAACAGCCTGTCGTAAGGATGGAGAAGTTGGTCGTCAAGAAGATCGAAGACGCCAACTTCCAACTCCCTCTGTTTCGCCCGTCGATAACATTGGGCACGGCAGAGAATCCGCTTCCGAGCACAAGCGGGATGGGGCGTACTCCCTCCCCAGCAAGTGCTAGCAGAAGCGAGGCCAGGCCAACAGCGCGAGAAGACATCTCTGCGCGCACGTCGGGTGTGAACCACGCCTGGCTCGAGAAGGAGAGCGCTCCGGACTATGAGGAGAAATCCATCGACATCGACTCCATCGACGGGGAGGAGACCCGTGAACCCGCCGAGGATGACAACATTTCCGTCACCAGCTTGGTGGCGGAAAACATGGTTGCGGAGCAAGCGGAGGCGCGTGAACGCCTAAAAGAAGAGGAGGCCGCGCGTCGTAAGAAGGAGAAAGAGAGGGAGAGGAGAGCGGCAGAGGCGCTCAAGCCGGATCCCCAATCAAATCCGCGAGGTGGCGGAAACTCCTCGAACAAGAGGAGGAAGTGGAGGACACCCTCCAACAGGAGCCGACGGAAGTGATCGCGGCGCAACTACTTGAGCATTCCGCCATCCTTTTTAAGGTGGCGGACTGCTCCAATAGGATGAAAGGAACGCTCGTCAAGCAGGTGAAGGACAGCGTCGCACTGCTTCGAGCTGCCACGTCTGTAATGACAAGGAGGATTCACGAAGGCGAGAAAACGGAACTCAAAAAGTTCCGAGAGGAGCTCTACAAACTCCGAGAGGAGAACAGGGAGCTGAGGAGGGAAATAAAGCGCATGAAGAACGCTCCTCCTCCTCCCCCTCCAGCCTCTCGCCATTCCTCGACGAGAGAGTCGAGTGAGAGGAAGAGGAGATGGACACTGGATCTCCTCCCCATCTCCAAACGAGAGATCCTGAGGTTGAACCCACCTCCCTCCCATCTAGGAAGGAAAAGACAGAGGGGGTCATTGATCTGGGGGAAAAAGAGTTTCCCCCGCTGAGGAAGAAAGGCCCCGTCAGACAGACGGGGCCACCGCTCAAGGGGGTGCCACGCCCATTGGAAGCGTTCCCCCCCGGTATGCCTGAGGAGGCAAGGGCAGAATTTAACAAATTAATGGACCAGAAGGATGCAGTCTTGGCACTTCTGGACCCCATTATGACACAGATGGAGACGCTGAGGCTCTCCAGGACTAAGCCTGTGTCAGTTAAAACCACTCCAGTCCCGTCCCTCCCTCCCCCCGTCATCGGGAAAGAGGCTAAAGCCTTCAACCCTCAAGGGGTGAAAGGGCGGGACCAGAACAGGGCTGTCTCCGTAATTCCCTCCGAAAAGACAGAGGGAACAAGCGGAGACAGCAAGAAAAAGAAGAAAGGGAAGGCGGGCGGAGGACAAGATCCACTCGCAACCGGAACACGGGCGACTCCAGGGGAAAAAGGAAGAGCTTCCTCCAAATCCCAAGGGAGTCAGCGGGGCCCGGCCGGAGTACAAACGAAGTCCTCCGCTGCCACAAGAGGGGAGAGACCTCTACCCGTTAAAACGGGAAAAAGCCTCGTTTTCACACAGTCCACTCCTCCGCCTCCCCCGTCAACGGGAGAAAAGGAGGAGTGGACAAAGGTGGTCGGGCGAAAAACCCGCAAGGCCACCAAGGCGGGAGGCAATCGTGCCGCTGCGGCACCAGCCCCTCCGCCTAAGACAGCGGCGTCCGGGATTTCTCCCCCGCCTGGTGGGGGAAAAAAGAAAGGACGAAGGAGAGTCCCCCGAACGGCCGCGGTGGTCCTGTCGTGTCCACCTGGCGCTCTCAAGGAGACATTGAGACTGGCAATGGACAAGATAGACCTTGCCAGTCTCAACATTGACGGCTTGGAAGCGAGAAAGGCCATCACGGGTGCCCAACTATTCGAGGTTGGGGGCCCGGACAACAAGGTCAAGGCGGATGCCCTGGCTGCCAAGATGCGTGAAGTCCTCGCGGATAAGGAGGGGTGAGGATTTCCCGCCCCTGTCCTACGGCGGAGTTACGCATCCGCGACCTCACCGAGGACATCGAGGAGGAGGACGTGCTGCGCGCAGTGGCCTCTGCCGGTGAATGTGATCCCATCCTGGTCAAGGTGAGACTTGTTAAATCCACCGGCAGAGGTCTTAGCACAGTTTGGGTGCGCTGCCCACTTGCCGCAGCCAATAGGCTAGTTGCCGCAAAAAGGCTGCGGATAGGGTGGGTAAACACCCGAGTGGAAGCGCTGGAGAAAAGGCCACTCCAGTGCTTCCGTTGTATGGAGAAGGGCCACGTAAAGGCCCAATGCTGCGGCGACAAAGACCGCAGCAAAGATTGTTACAGGTGCGGGGGCCCTGGACACATAGCCCGGGAGTGCACGCTACAAGTGCACTGCCCGGTGTGTGCCGACATGGGCAGGCCGGCGGACCACAGAGCCGGCTCCCGCATCTGTAAAGCGCCCAAGAAAAAGAAGATGGGGGAAGCTGCTATACAGCCCCCCCAGAACAAGCAGGGCACCGGGAAGGCGAACTCCTCCAAGGAGGAGAAGAAGAAGAAACCTCTCATCCTTCTTCAAAAAGAGTACAAGCGGGAGGAGGCACCTCCACTCCCCTCTACGTCAAACGAGGGGATGATGGAGGTGGAGCCTCTGGAACAGAGGATTCCCAGGAGGAGGCAGGGCAAAACGCCCGAGGAAGTCCCTCCACCGAGTGACGGTGAGGGGGACAATCAGATGGAGGCAGAGTCGGAGGAACTTGACCGCCAAACTTAGATATGGCGGTCAAGGTTAAGTTCCTCCAGGCCAACCTTAACCACGCCAGTCAGGCGCAGAATCTATTCTTTCAAAGCCTGGCTGAGCGTGGTATCGGGTTGTCCATTGTCGTCGAACCCTACAAAGTCCCAATGAAAGCCACTTGGCTGAGGGACAATAGGGGTTCGGCGGCAATAGGGATCGGCGCCGCAACGAACGATTCCCCCCCTCTCCAGCTGATTGGAAGAGGGGACGGATTCGTGGCGGCTAAGTGGGGGCCCACTATAGCAGTTAGCTGCTATGCCCCCCCGAGTTGGAGTCGTGCCCAATTTGACTCGTTCCTTGAGCGGCTGGAGGATGTTGTAAGAGACATCCCCCCTACTAGCCCGCTCATAATAGCCGGAGACTTTAACGCAAAGTCTCCGGCATGGGGCGAGTCGAGGCAGGACGTCAGGGGAGTTACCCTGGTGAGGTGGGTGAATTCGCTCGGCCTACACATCTTAAATGTAGGCCGGGCGAGCACATGTGTCAGGCCCCAAGGGGAGTCGATCGTAGACTTAACGATCGGCTCCGATGGGGCCAAGAGATTGATACGGGGATGGCGCGTGGTGGGTGATTCGAGGGGGGAAACCCTCTCGGATAACCAGTATATTGAGTACGCACTAGATACTACGCGCCATCAGGTACAACACCCACCTCAAAGGGGGGGGGCACCCAAGTGGGCCCTCACGAAGTTGGACCCCGAACGGCTAGAGGAGGCCCTTATGGCCGTCAGCTGGAGTCTATCGGAGGGAGATGGAGACATTCTCCGGGAAGCGGAGTGGCTGCGCGGGACGATGCGTCAAGTTTGTGACGCTGCCATGCCCCGCGTAGCCGCGCCCCGCTCGCGTCGGGCCGTCTATTGGTGGACGGAGGAGATAGCGCAACTCAGGCGCTCCTCCGTCCAGGCCCGACGAGCCCTCTCCCGTTTTCCCCGAGGGAAAGACGAGGAGAGACGTGAAGAGGCCTTGGCCGCCTACAGGGCAGCAAGACGCGCCTGAGCGCCGCCATCAGGAGATCCAGGGCCAGTTGTTGGAACGAACTACTACTGTCCCTCAACACAGACCCATGGGGGCGTCCTTATAAGATTATACTTAACAAGTATAGAAATTGGGCGCCCCCGGTGACGGAGTCGCTGGACTCACCCGTCCTCCAGAATGTCGTGGACACCCTCTTCCCAATCGGGGCAGAGGGGTCCACACTCAACTGGGGTCCCGGTATAGAGGGGCCCCATGAGCTTACGGAGGACGAGGAAATATCCAACGACGAACTCCGGCGCGCCGTCAAACGGGTGAAGTCAGGGAAGGCTCCTGGCCCGGACGGCGTGCCCGGAAAGATATGGGTCTGGGCCCTGGATTACCTGGGAGAGCGTCTGAGGCACTTATTTAACAAGTGTCTCAGACAGGGCGCTTTCCCCCAGCAGTGGAAGCAGGCCAAGCTGGTCCTACTTCCCAAGGAGGGCAAGGAGGCAGGCACCCCGTCGGCATATAGACCGATATGCCTGCTGGACGAGGTCGGCAAAATCTTTGAGCTGACCGACTCGTCCAGCATATGTCCCGGGAGGGGGATCTCCACGAGGAGCAGTATGGCTTCCGTGAGGGACGATCTATGGTAGACGCAGTAAAACGCGTCAGGTCCCTCACGGAGGTCGCAGTGACGGAGGGCAGGATGGCAATGGCGGTGTCGTTAGACATCGCAAACGCCTTTAACACCCTGCCCTGGGACACCGTCGAGGACGCTCTGATGGAGCGAAGAGTCCCCAAATACCTCGTGGACATCATACGCCAATACTTCCGGGACAGGCATCTGGAGTTCGTCACGAAGGACGGACTCCAGAGCCGACGGCGAATTCGGTGCGGAGTTCCACAGGGGTCGGTACTTGGCCCCCTATTGTGGAAGCTCGCGTATAACCGGATACTTTGCCTTCCTCTCCCCCGCGGCTGCCACGCCATCTGTTATGCAGATGACACACTAGTGGTGGCCGTGGGGGACGGCTGGGGGGATACGGCGGCCAAGGCCGAAACGGCGGTGGCAGCCGTGGTACGTGGAATAGTCGGTATGGGTCTCAAGATGGCGGCCAAAAAGACACAGGCGCTATACTTTTATAGCAGAGCCTCAGGTCGACCACCGGAGACCCATATTCGGGTTGGAGACACCTCGATCCTGGTAGGAGATCGGCTAAAATACCTCGGTCTCCTACTGGACAGTCAATGGAAGTTTGGGCATCACTTTGATGCCCTTACCCCCAAGGTGGAGCGCTTTGCCAAGGCACTTGGCAGGCTCCTGCCAAACCTTGGAAGTCCGGACGGTCGGATTCGCCGCATCTACATGGGCACCGTTAATTCGGTGGCCCTTTACGGATGTCCCATATGGGTGGCGAACCTCGTTGCCATGCGACGCGCAAAGGATAATTTCCGGCGCGTACAACGAAGCATGGCAGCGAGAGTAACGAGGGCTTACCGCACGGTGTCCGGCGCGGCGGCCATGATCCTGGCAGGATGGCCTCCCCTGGAGTTCCTCGCAAACATGTACGCTGAAATCTATCAGCGCGAGCGGGAACTCCGGGAGGGGACGGGCAGAGCACTGCCAGCCAAGGTCAAGAAGATCGTCCGGCTCTAAGCCAGGCAGTCCATGATCGAGAGGTGGGACGCCCACCTCACGGATCCCGCAACTGCGGGTGCCAGGACTGTCGGGGCCGTCCGGCCCTGTCTAGCCGAGTGGCTGGACAGGGCCCAGGGAGAGGTGTCATTTAGGATGACACAGGTGCTCACCGGGCATGGCTGCTTTGGTGAGTACCTGTGTCGTATAGGCAAGGAGAGCACCACGGCTTGCCACCATTGCGGGGAAGGAAGAGACACGGCGCAGCACACGTTGGCGGATTGCCCGGCGTGGGATACGCTGCGTCGTGATCTCTGTAATGAGGTCGGCCAGGACCTCTCGCTGCCGATACTCATCGTTAAGATGTTAGGCAGCGAGAGGTCGTGGAAGGCGGTCGCCTCCTTCTGTGAGCAAGTCATGCTGCAGAAGGAGGCGGCCGAACGAGTCCGCCGCCAGGAGGCGGCGGAGGCAGAGGCTGCGGCGGCTGCTGCCGTCGCAGCGACCGATAGCGAGGAGGAGGAGGATAGAGGAGACCCGACGGACGCGGAGACCGGAAACGAGACATCGTCCTCCCGCTCCGTCGCCTCTCCCGTTATAAGGAGGCTTAGGCCTCGTCACCCCCGCGGGGGAGGGACACAGCAGTCTTCTCCTCCACAAAGGAGGAGATGACCATAATGGGGGCGAACAACCAGACCGGGGACTAAGTCCCCAACTAATGGGTTCGCCCCCCAATAAGATCCCTCCCCCACATATGCGGGATAAACGGGATGGCGAGGAGATGGGCTGTTAGCCCTCTCTTTGCGGCCGCTGAACGCGGCAGCGATATATATTTAAGGAGGCAGATGCCTCCTTTATAAAGCCGCAAGGTGCGGCGGATAGCAACTGGAGAGCAAGTTCCCCAGCTGGAGAATAGACACCCGCCGCTAACGCGGCGGCTGTCTTTCTCCCTCGGGACCGGAGCGTCACAGGCGGGGGCCTGTAGCGCTCTAAGTACGGTCCCCGAGGAAGGTGGATGGACTGCGTGGCCCCGTCTGTCCACACAGAGGAAGGAGGGGAGAGTAATAACGCTCTCCCCAGGATGGAGACCCGGCGACTAAATACACACGTCGCCGGGCCGTAAGCGCGGAGGGGACCCACAGCTGGGGATTCTGAAGTATTGCAAGCGTGAGTCCCAGGTCCCTACCTGCCCCTCCATAGCGCGGGAGGCCATCGCAGGAGTTTTAGCGGGTAAACCAGTCGGCTAACACTTAGCGCGACCGGGAATCCCGCATAACCACCACTCTTCCCCCGAGGGTGATGGTATGCATAAAGCATTTCTCCTGCGTTATCAAAAAAAAAAAAAAAAGGGTCCCTGCCGACGGACGCCACCTTGACGTGGTGGAAGGGCTTAAGGGGTTCCGGTCGTCCGGGGCGGTTCAGTTAGCCATAGGCTGCTGTTCCGGCCTGGGCGGGCGGGGCCCTACTAAGAGCGTCCATTGCACTTCCCTCCCCGGGCGAGGAAGAGGGGATTCCGCCCTCCTCGGGCACTTTGGCCTAATGCGGATAGGGAAAGGAAAACCCTGACTCCAAACCCGGTACAGTGGGGCCGTGACGGGTGGGAGAACACCCAACCCATTCTTTTTTCCTTACCTATCCTATATCTCCCTATCTCCCATCCTTTTTCCTTGTCCCATTGTCCATAGAATCCCCCTCTACTTTTCTTCGAGGTGGCGCCTGCTATCAAATAGCCTAGAGGAGACAACCTCGATAAAAAAACAATTCTTGGATGGAATGAGTCCTAAAAAGGATGGATCATTATTGGCCCAGGGGTGCTTGGAGCCCCAGGGTCCGGCGGGTGTGGGAGGGTGTCGTCCCGGCCCATCCCCCGTCGTCATCGGACGACGGGCTACCCTCGGTGTCACGGGTCGGCACCGAGGGGGCATTGACGACCACCCCGAAAAAAGAGGAGGAGATCAGGCGGATCGCGTCGGGCTTGAACACTTTGCTGGGCAAGTCCAAAGGGTTGTCCAACTTCATCGGTCGAGAGGTGAAGAAGGTCACCGATGGAAGGAAGGTCTCCCTGAATTGTCAGGGAGATTTCGTGCCCCTCTCGATTAGCCAGGCTAAAGCCCTGCATATTTTAAGGGGGCAGTTGAATGGATGGAAAAGGCGAAGGAACATCTGTATGCGCCTGGGGTGTGTGTGAGCACCCAAACGACGGTGGTGGAACGCTAGGAAGTGTCCACGGATCCCATGCCAACTCGGGTGCGGGGTCGGTGGACGCAGACGGACGTCCAAGCGGAGGAGCAAAATAGCTCCTCCACAGCGGAGAGAGCGGGGGCAGCCCAGCTTTACCAGTCAGCGCTATCCCCCAGACGTGTCGGCGGCGGAGAGGTTCGGCCGATGGGATCCCTGGGAGTACGCTCAGGGGGTCTGGTCCGGCTGGCCTCTCCTACGCCGACGCCGTGAAGGCGAGCGCCCGGGCGCCCGGAATTAAGATCCGGGCACCGGGAATTGGGATGGTGCGCGTGGCACGAGATGATGACGGGGACCTCCTGATTGAGGTCCCCGGCATCATCGACACGGAGGTGACAACCCCTCCCCGGACGGGTGACTCTGGTTGGGAGTCATCCCCCTCCGAGGGGGAGGGGAGGTCCTCCCCTGAGGGAGAGAAAAGGAGGAGGAGGCGGGTGTCGGTCGCCCCTCGGCGGTTCTACCGGGGGGTGGGCCGGCCCGGTGCTACTCCTGCCTCGAGGCTGGGCATATTGCTGCCCAATGCCCATCGGGTGGGGAGAGCGACAGGGGGGTGCGCTGCTACAAGTACGGCGCACCTTTCAACAAAATGGCGCGGCGTCGCGCGGGGGGCCCGAGATGTCCGCTTTGTGCGGATCTTGGGCTCCCTGCGGGGCACATCCTGGGGTGGAGGGGTGTAAGCCCCCGCCCTTGGTAACTGAGAGGAGGAGGCGCGAGGAGGCAGCCCCGCTGAGCCTGGGTGCGGGCTGGGGGCTCCCCCCCGTCCAAAACGGTAGGGAAGGAGGGCCAGAGTCGCGGCCCTCCGGATTCCCCGCCGGAAGGCTGGGATCCGGGGGGGCGTGGCGATGGCCTCGGTGATAGGGCCGGGTTCCCTCCTGGGCCGTCGCGGACCTTCGGGTCCGGACGGTCCGGGGGGAACACTGGTCCTGGGGCGGGGACGGTGGCACCCGCTAAATAGCGGGAGTCATAGTCCCCTCCTCATGGGGGATCGTTGGGGGGAGGACTAGTAGCCCACGGGCTACCCCCCCATGAGGACTAGTACACCACGGGAATGTCCTCTTCCCTGGCGACCCCCCCGAGGTAGGAGGGATAACGGCGGAGGACTTCTGTTCTCCGCTTGAACCTCGAGGAGGGTCCTCGGGCCGAATGCCGAATCCACTACCCCACGGGAGGTGGAGGGAGCACCGACCTGGGAACCGGGGGGTCGCAGGAGTGTGAGTGCGGGTGACACTCGCACCCCATTGCACTGCGACTCCAGGGACGAGCAGCGATGCGTGGTGGTCCCGCATCGCTGCTAAACATCCGGCAGGGAGTCCTCCCTCCCCCACGGGGGACGGAGGACTCGTGCGGGGGCATACTCTGGTTGAATGCTAAAGCGACCCTAGAGTCTGCCCAAATTACCGCGTCAGAAGGACTGCCATGGAGTTTTAGCCGTAAGAGCATAACCGTCTCTCTCCCCGGGGGGACGGGTATCCGTTAGGATTTCTCCACGTAAAAAAAAAAAAAAAAAAGGTTAGGTTGTGACCGGACAGAGTAAAGCAATACTAAAGATTTGATCCGATCTATGAGGTTTAGATCCTACCTTATACGGTCGCCAGTCTATTTCTCCTCCAATAGACAAGGAATGTGTCCACGAACCAAGAGATACCCTTAGAAATCCCCGGTTGAGAGACCCTGATGTCGGGATCCGCCACTTGAGAACCACTGCCTAATTAACAGCAACCCCTGCGACGTATATCCTTTGTTGTGTGCACGCGTCGAACTATCCTTTGTTCGAGCGCGCGGCTGAGGCAACTGCGTATTCCGACTTCGGTCGGCTTTGTGTAACCCAATATGGGTTCACGTTACACGCACGCACTCAAGCTACGCAACGGAATTTTCCGTTCGCGTCGCAGCTTTCACTACGCACTTTTTTCAGCTAATTTCTTAGCTGATTAATCCCTCGGATTCCTTTATTGCCACATGCGTCGCATATCACGTTTACACGCAAAGACGCTGTTTACACGCTAAGACCCGATGACCTTTATTCTCTTTGTTTAAGATTTTCGCGATGCTTCGGATTAGCGACGCGCTTCCTGAGAAACGAACTTTCTTGCAGCCGAAAAACTACGCACACCGCGATTCTGAGAATTTGATAAGGAAAGAGCCTTTGTTTAGGACAAAGGAAAAACACTCCGCGCATTCGCGAGAATGAATAAACACTCGTGTTTTAATATTAAAAAATAAATTTATTTTAAAATTTATTAATTATTTATTAATAATAAAATAATTATTATTATGTTTACCTTGAGACACGCACGTATACGTAGTCTCAGGATCTGATTTAACGTCGTACTCGTTGCACGACAGGCACTTAACAAATCGCACGTTAATTATTAAACGCGACAAGTACCGCGTTAACAATATCAATAAATACGTACATAAATTTTTACGTTATATTTATAAGCGTGACTCGAATACTGAACTCTTTGTTCCATACGGTGAGAAACTCGACGGGCAGGAGCCAGCGCGCAAAGAGCCTTGAGCCTTGTCCGCTCTCGCTTATATACTGTCCCCACTCTTCGGGAGACCCGCCCATAGGCTCCGCCTACTGGCAAGTACACTGCTCTATACCGAGTGTACTTTTGCTCTTAAAAATAATGATTAATTAAAATTAACAACGCACGAATGTTTCGCGTATATGTCCAAAATTAAATAAATAAAATTCAAATAAAAATTCTATCTTGCACTTTAGACGTGCACCTCCTGCACTCTAAGTACGAAACGCTAAATAAATTAAAATAACGCTTCTCGCGTGACAACGTGACAGGTATAGACTCGCCCTGCCTAAATAATCTAAATAAATTAAATCTACATATATGCACCTCGCTGGTACATCTCCTGCACTTAAGGTGCGATTAGATTAAGTATAATATAAACCTACTTAAAAACTTCGCGAATCGCGCAGAAAACGCTAGGGATACACTTCCCCGAGCATAAGGATACAAAATAAATAATAAAATTTATCTGCACCTCGCAAGTGCACCTTCTGCACTTAAAGTGCAGCAAACTAAAAATTGCTTAAAGTACACGCAGATCGCGTCAATCGGCCGGATAACTGTTTTCCGAGCCTCAAACAAATAAAATAAACATTTATAAATATTTGCACCTCACGAGTACACTTTGTGCACTTAAGGTGCAGCGAACTAAAAGTCACTTAAAATAAACGCTGATAACGTACGATAGCTAGGGTTATCTTCCCTGAGCCTCAGAAAATAAAATTAAACATTTTTGTTAAGTGTACTTAAGTGAGTACACTTCGCGCACACAAAGTGCAACTGATCAAGAGTAACTAAAAGTTTGCGCTACGCGCGCGAAGCTTTGTGGTTATGCTTCTAGGAGCTTTCCCACTCGAAATAGACACTTTTTGATAAGTGCACTTTTTATGTGCACTTTCTGCACTTTCTGCACTTTTTGTCTAAATCGACTCTAAACATCGCGAAACGCGAAGATCCGGTTAGAATTCGTGTTTCCCGAGCCTCCGGAGCAAAATAAAAATTTCCGACCCAAAATAAAAAATAATCGAAAACTTGCGTGTTACGCGTCCAAACTCATCAGGGGTCGGTCCCCGGTGGTCGGATGATTCAAATGATGAATTTACTAAAGTGCACTTTTTCAGGTGCACTTTGTGCACTTTCTTTATGCAATCATTATAATCGCATTCCGCACCTATAACTAGTCGTCGGCGACGCTTACAGACTAATTTCGGCGCAACTAAAACATTTGTCGCATCTTACATTGCGCGACATGTGCATCGCTTGCACTTCACCAAAAATAATGAATCGGAGCGTCTCTTTTCGACCTCCTACACCATCCGGTGTTAACGGAACGAAAAATAATAAGAAAATAAAATACCGGGCTTTGCACCCGACACGTGCACCTTCTGCACTTTGTGCACGTGGAGCACTAAATAAATCAAAATATTAATAACTTGACTCGGAGCGCATTCTAAATGTGTCCCGAGCACATAGCTTCAAAATAAATCAATTAAGATAATCTATAACAGAGAATCTAAAATTGAGCCTCTTGCACTTGTCGGGTGCACTTTCTGCACTTCGTGCTTATCGGACTTTAGAATGACAGAAATGTCTAAACTTGTCTCCCGCGTGTCCGTGACGCTAACAGAGAGCCAAATAAAATAATATAATATAAATAAATAACATAAAACGAATCATATTAAATGATCTCGTTCGAGCGCGGTAATTAATCCTACGCTTATCTTATCGGCTAAACTAATTACTAGTTCATCTATATACATTATCTAATACTAAGATAATGTCTGTACATTTTCACAGACAAATAACGATCTCAGTCTCTCCAGGACGGGCCTGGCTGAGGTTCGACTGGCTTCCTCGCGGCACGACGAAGTCGGTATAACGGCGTCCTCTTCCCGTCCGCATTGATTTGATATGTCACGGCCTCCGTGACCATTCTCACCGGTGATTCCCTCAGGACTGGGACGGTGAATACTCGATGGCGATGGTCGGCGAACCTGCCGGTCGCAAGATTAGGTTTAGGTTAGGTTAAGTTAGGTTAGGTTGTGACCGGACCCTCTCTGTGGCGAGCCACCTTGACGTGGTGGAGAGACTTAGGTCGCCCCCGGTCTCCGGGCCCATCGGGCCCTCCGCTTCGACACTTAGATGTCGGGGGAGGGGTCCGGTGGGTCCTTCGGGCCCCCACTTCGACACTTTCGTGTCGGGGGTCCCGGCGACCGGGGGCGGCTGACTAAGAGCTCGCATTGCACTTCCCTCCCCGAAAGGGGAGGAAGGGGGGTTACGCTCCCTCCGGGCACTCTGGCCTGATGCGCATAGAGGTAGGTGGCCCTGACTACAATTGCCCGGATTGAGGATCCCGTTAAGGGTAGAAAAACACCCCAATCCTCTTGTATCCCCAGCTCATGTTCCTCATCCCCAGACATCCTTCTCTGCCTCTCTCACCCATCCCTACCCTTACCTCCTTTTCCTTTCCATGACCCTTGGAATCCCAACTCCTGGTGTGTGAATGTGAGTGCATGTATGCTTTTGTGGGGATGGTGATCCCTCCAAAACCATCCCAGAGAGGCGTACTCTGGTCAAAAAAACGCACCATAGATCGACCATGGATATGAACTCGGATAAAGAAAACGAACTTACGGTGTCAGAAGGTGTTCGGAGCCTTCAGTGCCGGCGTAACGGGGATATTGTCCTGGTCACTGCTGCGTCGTTATCGGACTACGGGCCACCCGAAATGTGCTCCGCAGGCATAACGGGGGAAATGACGTCTGCGAGGATGACAGCGGATTCCTTGGGAAGTACTGCTGCTGATGAGGATGATCCTGAACCTGGAAAAGAAAAGAAGGATAAAATATCTGGTGATGAGGGGGCATCTGCGGGATCAATTATAGACTCATCGGAAGATATCGATGCCGGGGAAAGTACTGTACCTGGTGAACAAGATGAAGCGACTGGTGATGATAATGTAATTGAGATATCGTTTGCTGGCCCGCCGAATAATACTGCCGTGGAGGTTGTTTTTGTACCTGAAAAGAAAGGAGACAATATGTTAAACAGTGAGGACGAAGCTGATGGAGATGTTTATGTGTCATCCTTAGAAGACCTGCCAACTCCTATTACAGTGGTGAGGCCTGGCCCGTTGAGTCAGCGTGGAATCGTTCCGTGTCGGGTAAATCTCGAACGGTGGGGTCCTGATGCTGCCACGCCTGTTCGAGCGGTGAGAAAAAGAAGATGCATTCTGGTCGATCAAATGTAGATGAAGTGGCTAAAGTATGCGATATGAGACCGAAGGATAGTGTTGCGAGTGCGCACTTATGAGAAAGTAAGCCAAGTACATCCAGAACTAAAAGAAAGGCGGCCGAATCGAGCTCCGAAGCGGAGCCTATGAGTGAGTCTGCGAGGAGTCCTAAGATATTAAGGCCTCGTGGTGTAAGGACATTTAGTAAGTGTTCTCGGCCCTTGAAGAAAAAGATGAAATCGTCCACGAGAAAAAAATTCTGAACGGCGGATGAACAGCCATCAGATGGTCATCAGGGGCGGTCTCCACAGACAAGTCCGCCGGCTGATTCTGGCCCTCTGAGTGAAAAGAAAGGCAAGAAGATGGTCGGTAGAAAGCCTTTCCTAAATAAGGAAAAGGTTCGAACCGGCTAGTCATAGAACTCGAAGAGGTATCTCAAGATTTTGAGGAATTAAGAGATCGGTCTACCCCTAGTCTTGGTGCAATGGCACAGAGATGGATAGATGAAATTGATTTTATTAAAAGAAATGTAAAACGATGCAGGGTCCCTTAATGCGACGCATGGCCGAGAGAACCGGTCGCACTCACAAAGCTAGTACAATTGATGGCTGAGCGAGTACAGGATAACGGAGATATCAGTTATCTGAAAAAGCAAAATATTGAAATGTCATCTAGGGTGATATTTATGAGAAGGAACTAACTAGTCTAAAAGGTGAGGTAAAGGAACTTACTGAGCTTATAGGTGAGTTTTGCAACAGAAAGCTTTAGTTGCTGTAGAGGAGAAAGAGAAAGCTGAGGCCAGTCGGCGTTATCTGTTAAGAACGAAGCAAGATAGGGCAACCTCCCCAATGCCACAGATTAGGGAGTCCCCTCTTCGCAAGACGTATAACATCTGTAATAGGTGTAGAGAACACACTTATCGGGATAGGGATAGTCTAATCAAAGGTAGGAAAGATAAAGGAAGTACTTACCTGCATAGTGAAGAATCCATATTGCCTGGTCCGTCGATGCTGCCTGATGAGTGTGGAGACGTCTGAGGAGTTTGCTCTGCCAGAGTCCATCGATGAGCCTAGAAAAAGAAAAGAAGAATTAGAGAAGAATAGAAAGGGTACTTACCTGAGAAGAGAGGAGTTTCCGCAGCTGAGCCGGTCGTCGCGTGATGTCCGTCCTGGAACGCCGAGAGAGATGGTCTGCTGAAGTCCCGCGATGAACCTGGAAAAGAAAAAGAAGAGTTAAAAAAGATAACGGAAGAGGTAATGAGACAACTGCAATTTGCTGAAAATAAGAAGTTGCCGCCTCAAATAACGAAGATGGAAGACCAAATGAGCCCTCCTCTCCCTCAGCGTACGCCGAGGGTTAGAGTGAGGAGCAACATACAATTGGTTCCCCCTCGCGACAATGCTCCTGTTTTACGGCCCCTGCAGACTCCAGATGCCCCTGGGAGCATCGGTATGTCTGGCGGGGAGGCCGGAGATACAAATGACGAATGGAGCGCTGTGAAAGGTAGAGATAGGTGGAGGGAGAGGCGAGAAAGAAAAGCTATTCCTCCACCGCCGCTATCCATCGATTCTCCGCTTGTTACTGACACTCCTGAATCCAGGGAGCGCGGTCCAACGCCTAAGGTTTCGGAGAAAGGTCGGCACGCTGTAAATAAAAGAAATAAAGATGTAAATAGTAGAGATAAGAATGTAAATAGTGTAAATAATACTAATAGACACAATACAGGAAAACGAGAAGAAAAGAATACGCGTCGAAGAGTCCCTCGTAGTGCAGCTGTGGCAATTAGAGGTGTCGCTGAGGGATTCTCATACACTGATGCTATACGCATAGCGAAAGAGAATATCTCGTTAAAGGACATGGGAATCAAGAACATAAGGATTAAGAAGGCGCAAGGAGGTGCACTACTTATTGAAATCTCGGATCCTGATGGTGGTGAACAAGCCGAGAAGCTAAAGAGTGAATTGGCCGAAGTATTAAGAGAAACGGCATTCGTAACACGTCCAGTCCGGCAAGGTGATCTGAGAATAATTGGGATTGACGAGTCGGTGACACCTGAAGAGGTAGCTGCCACAATAGCCAGTGTAGGAGATTGTAAAATGGATGAAGTGGTAACTAGTCCCATAAGACCCATGAGCAATGGGTTGTATATGACCTGGGTCAGACTCCCTCTGGCGGTTGCTGTCAGGGTGGCCGGTCGAAGGAAGATCATGATTGGATGGGCCACTGCCAGGGTAGAACTCTTAGATGCAAAGCCAATGCAATGCTGGAAATGCTGGGAGTTTGGGCATGTGCAGGCAAACTGCAGCTCCAATGCCGATCGACGCGGATCGTGTTTCCGTTGTGGGCAAGCGGGGCAGGTTGCAAGGAATTGCCATGCACAGCTGAAATGTGTGTTGTGTGCGACTGCGGGAAGGGATGCGCGATACCGTCTTGGAGCGGTGGGTTGTGGATCCCTTCCTAGTAAAGAGAGCCTGAGTCGGAGACAGGGTACGAGGGTTGGCTTGGACAAATAAATGCGCATTCTTCAATGCAATTTAAATCGAAGTCGGCCTGCGTACGACTTGCTTATGCAGCACATAAAGGAATGGAATGTCCAAGTGTGCTAATTAGGCACTATAATAGTGTGCCTATTGCTGAGCCGCCATATAGTCTACAAGATGGCCCCGCGCTGTCCCAGTGTAAAAAGGGATTGGCTGCTGTCTGGTGGGATTGTCGCGCGAATATCGGGTCAATAAAGGTCAGGAAGAAGGGTGATGGCTTTGTTGTTGTGGGAGTTAAATCCATGGACATAATAAGCTGTTACCTATCTCCGAGTGACTCCGTAGCGAATGATCGGAGACTCGATGAAATGGCGGAGTTTCTTCGACCTACGGCTTCGGAAGCTATCATAGGCGGAGACTTCAATGCTGCTTCTACTTTATGGGGAGCTCGGGTTGCGAACACGAGAGGCGACCATGTCGAGATATGGGCGGCTGGCTTAGACCTAAGGATTTTAAATGTTGGTGATGTGTCCACATGTGTACGTCCGCAAGGGTCATCGATTGTAGATTTGACTGGTGTACGTCGAGGCTCGCTGGTAGAGTAGCAGAGTGGCGAGTAGTAATGGATACTGAGACCTTGTCGGATCACAATTATATTATGTTCGAATATGGTGAATCTCCAGTACTCCCTAGTCGAACACCACTAGGGTGGAATTCGAGAAAGATGGATTTGGACAGGTTTCAGGCCTCTTTGTCTTGGAGATGTGCAACATGTCACTTGTCGTTGGAAGACAACACAGCTGAGGAATTCGCGGATTGGATTGCCACAACAATGCGCGATGCGGCAGATTGCAGTACACCTAGATTGGTAAGACCACTAGTTAAAAGATCTGCATACTGGTGGTGTGACGACATCAAGAACTTACGATCGGAGGCTATTGCTAATAGACGCAGATGGCGTCGAGCTATTGGTAAGCTTGCGCGTGGCACTATAGATCAACTGGAAGTAGATAGATGTCAGCGTTCTTATCGGCTAGCAAAGAAGAAACTGCGGATAGCAATTGTTGCCGCAAAAGCCCGTGCATGGGGAGAGCTGCTTGGTCTTATTGATGAGGATCCTTGGGGCCTCCCGTACAAGTTGGTCTTGGGCCGACTGAGATTAGCAACTCCTGCGCTAACGGAAACTTTGGACCCACCAGTAGTACAGGCGTTAATTGATGGCCTTTTTCCAAATGGAATGGAAACTGATCCGCGTGCAATCTGGTCTGTCCCCTTCTGGGACGATCAATGTATAGTTGATGCTGCGGAGGTACATCGGGCTATCAAGGATAGTGCTCATAACTCGGCGCCGGGAGTGGATGGTATTCCCTTAAGAGTTACTAAAATTGGCTCCCTTGGAGATGATAGAGAAAGTCGCGGAATGCTTTAGATCCGGCACTTTTCGAGAAGATGGAAACGAGCTAGACTCGTGTTGATCCCAAAGGGGGTTGCTCCTGAGGGAGAATTACCCAAGGTAAGGCCAATTTGCCTACTTATGGATATTGCCAAATTGTTGGAGCGGATCATCACTTATAGAATAAACGCCTGGATGGCGGAATCCGAGGACGCTGCCCTATCCGGAGATCAGTACGGCTTTGTAGCTGGCAAATCTACATGCGACGCCTTAATGAGGTTAAAAAGCACTGCGGAAATGGCTTTTCGAGAGGATGGTGTTGTTTTGGCCATCAGTCTCGATATTTAAAATGCCTTCAATTCGATTCCGTGGCCAATCATCAGAGAAGCGATGATAAGGAAGGAGTTTCCCGATTATTTGAAACGGATTATTGACGGATACCTGTATGAGAGATCCGTAGAATACACTACATCTGGTGGTATCCAGGTTAGGCCGGTCAGGGTGCCCCAGGGCTCTGTCCTGGGCCCCCTGCTATGGAACATAGATTACGATCAGGTTCTCCGTGGCGAAGTTGAGTACGGTTGTGAAATTGTATGCTATGCCGATGATACGCTGATCTTGGCGACGGCGGATACAATTGATACGGCAGTTAGACGCGCTAATT
>NW_020229546.1:0-68417 GCF_003227725.1 Camponotus floridanus
AAAAATTTTTACTATTCCCTTCTTAGGGATTCAAGGGTTACGTTTTTAGGAAGAGAGGGTGTCTTAGACCTCTAATGGTTAAGCCCTTTTCTCTAACAGGTTTGCCCTTCACCATCCAGTAAAGAGTTGGGCAGCAACTGATTTCCTTATGCTTCTACGAACTTGATTGAGACTGGGCCTATTGATCCAGCACTGCGATATTAATTTTATGGCTCTGCTTCATATTTACTTTTGGTCAATTTCTCGACACCAAGGCTCTATTTCTGAGACGATTCATTGATACGCATGGATTGAATTTCTTATATTTCCGTAGCTCGCTAAAATAAAAAAAGATTTTATTTAAATTTTCTTTGCGCTATCTCGACTGGCACCTCTGGTTGTCTTATCCGAGTTGAGTTTTCTCTATTTTAAATTTCAAACCCATCGGCTTGATCTACTTCTAAGAACGTTTTCGATTGAAAGAACAGACATCGTGAACTCAGCCGACGTAACACATTATTAAAATTGCATAGTTTATGACGTATATATATATACTTAATCATATATACAGGTCTACCAAAAGTGTGGAAACCCCTAAAATCTCGAAAATATTACGTTTATTAGAACAAGTGTTTCCAACAAAAGTTGTAGGGTTTAAGAAGATCTATATACTGATTCTATCAGTTTGACCTTGGATGGCGTCGCAACAGAGTCAGGTCAAGGTCACATTGACTTTTTTTAAATGACACCCCCTACATTGATTGCATATCTTATAGCTTAATTCAAGAGCTTTCCAAAACACTATAATAATGTTCATTTTTATTAAGTACTTTGCGAGTTATGAGGTTGAAATAATTTCTTAATTTTACATAAACCATAAATATCTAGTAAACCATTCATTTTTCGATTATCTTACTTCATACTTTTATGTACAAAATAATGAAAGAATCAATTGGTGTAAAGAAAACATACAGTTGTTTTTAAGAAAAAATATGGAATTGTTTAATTGCAAATTACATATTTTTTCTTTAAAAAACAACTGTATGTTTTCTTTACACCAATTGATTCCTTCAATTATTTTGTACATAAAAGTATGAAGGTAAGATAATCGAAAAATGAATGGTTTACCTAGATATTTTGTATGTATGTAAAATTAAGAAATTATTTCAACCCTCATAACTCGCAAATATTAATAAAAATGAACATTATTATAGTGTTTTGGAAAGCTCTTGAATTAAGCTATAAGAATATGCAATCAAATGTAGGGGTGTCATTTAAAAAATCAATGTGACCTTGACCTGACCTTGACGACGCCATCCAAGGTCAAACTGATAGAATCAGTATATAGATCTTCTTAAACCCTACAACTTTTGTTGGAAACACTTTCTGTAAAAACGTATATTTCCGAGATATTTAGGGTTTCCACACTTTTGGTAGACCCTGTATATATAATATATATATATATATATATATATATATACAGGGTCTACCAAAAGTGTGGAAACCCCTAAATATCTCGGAAAATATACGTTTTACAGAAAAGTGTTTCCAACAAAAGTTGTAGGGTTTAAGAAGATCTATATACTGATTCTATCAGTTTGACCTTGGATGGCGTCGTCAAGGTCAGGTCAAGGTCACATTGACTTTTTTAAATGACACCCCCTACATTTGATTGCATATTCTTATAGCTTAATTCAAGAGCTTTCCAAAACACTATAATAATGTTCATTTTTATTAAGTACTTTGCGAGTTATGAGGGTTGAATGATAGAGTAGCGCCGGTATTAACATTATCCAAGGTGTACTACATGGAGGTTACTCGCTCGGATTTGCATCTGTTGTGTGTGTGATCCAGCTAACTAAGGCAAGATCGATTCCTCAACATATCCTCATATTTCGCTGAAGTCAAATTGCCAAAAAATTGCTCCATAAAACGTGTATGAAACGTCTCGTTAGTTCCTTCATTTACCGCTATGTGACGCACTACATGCAGTCTAACTCGCATTTAAAATTCAACTAAGAATGTATAAAGCTATCAAAGAACGAGCACCTTCTAACTTCAGCTTTGAGCAAGCAGAAATTAATTGTTATCGTCCAAATACAACGTACGATTAATTAAAATTAAACGTTTTAAAAATGGCTGGCGACTTGTCGGAACGTGAAAGAATCACTATCCTCATGATGCGTGGATGGGGTGATAACGAAAGATCGTTCTCTGATGTCGTTCGATTATTTAATGACACGTATCCGAACCGTCGAATTAATAAGTCCACTGTGTTAAAAACAATAGAACGTTTTAGACAAACTGGTAGCGTAAGAAATCGCTCTAAGTCAGGAAGACCATTGTCTGCAACCAACGAAGAAAAACAACTTGATGTTCTGCAGACATTTATTGAAGATCCCAATTCTAGTGTTCAGAGAGTCGCTCAAACTCACGATATTGCTCCCATGTCGGTTTGGAGAATTTTAAAGAAGAACAAGTTCCATCCATATAAATTGCAATACGTTCAAGAATTGCAAAACGGAGATGAGGAGCGTCGTATACATTTCTGTGAAAGAATGATGGCACTAATAGATGTCCGGCCCATCTTCCCTTATCAAATTGTTTTCACAGACGAGGCAACTTTTACCTTAACGGGAGAAGTTAATAATCAAAATTTTCGTTTCTGGTCAGATGAGAATCCGAATTGGGTGCGGGAAACTCACACACAACATCCACAAAAAATAAATGTATGGTGCGGAATAATAGATGGCTATTTAATAGGGCCGTTTTTTTTTGAAGAATATTTGAACGCTCAAAGGTATGAGAGATTACTTGTTGATCAAATAATTCCAGCCATACAGAATACTTTTCCAAATAATTTCCAAGAAATATGGTTTCAGCATGATGGAGCTCCTGCTCATTTTGGTGCAGGACCACGTCGTATTTAAATGAGACTTTTCCGCTACGGTGGATAGGAAGAAGGAACGGAAATGAGGGAGGAGAGGATTGGCCACCTCGGTCACCAGATCTAACTCCTCTTGATTATTATCTATGGGGATATCTGAAGAGTAAGGTTTACAGAACAAAACCTAAAACCATTCACGAATTGATACAGCGAATAAGGGATGAAATGGCTTTGATACCTTTTGAAACGAATCGTAAAGTCATTTCTACATTCTACCAAAGATTAGCATATTGTCAGGAAGTAAATGGCAGCCACTTTCAGCATTTACTTTAACACATTGAAACACATTTGCAATCGTTTGGTGCAACCTAACCTGATCTCTGTATACACGCACCGCACGCACGCACACGCACACATTTCGAACAATTATTATGATAAATGAGCATCCACAAATTTATTTACTGTTTACTATGTCGATTGCTTTCCAGGTCTTTAAATGCTCGATTGTAATTTGGTTGGGTCTTTGCTTTTGCTGACTGGATCCACGACCGATCTTGCCTTAGTTAGCTGGATCACACACACAACAGATGCAAATCCGAGCGAGTAACCTCCATGTAGTACACCTTGGATAATGTTAATACCGGCGCTACTCTATCATTCAACCCTCATAACTCGCAAAGTACTTAATAAAAATGAACATTATTATAGTGTTTTGGAAAGCTCATGAATTAAGCTATAAGAATATGCAATCAAATGTAGGGGTGTCATTTAAAAAAGTCAATGTGACCTTGACCTGACCTTGACGACGCCATCCAAGGTCAAACTGATAGAATCAGTATATAGATCTTCTTAAACCCTACAACTTTTGTTGGAAACACTTTTCTGTAAAACGTATATTTTCCGAGATATTTAGGGGTTTCCACACTTTTGGTAGACCCTGTATATCTGATCATGATTAATTCTATTACATATATTGAAATAAAATCGCTATATTGATCCTACTAACCTAATTATTAAACCAAGACATACACATAGATACACAAAATGGAACAACAAAATGTACCTGATCATCAACAAAATTTATAAATATAATGACTTAAAATTCAAGAGAATAAATTAAATAAAATTAAAATCCGTATCTGTTTCTATTGATCTGTCGGATAAATAAAAGTCCCCTAATTAGTCTTTATGACATACAGAATTTATTAAATAAATATAGTATGTGTTAACCAGAAATTAATAAGAGTTTTTTTCAATGAAATAAAATTGATTTATAAACCATTTTGTTGAACCAAAAGAATAAATAAAATATAATAATAATAAGAACGTCTATGCTTATATATATCGTTGGAATCTTGTAGCATAAATCATGGGCTTGAACATCTCTCTCTTTTTTCCACGTAAACTCTCTCTTAAATGTAGATTCTCACCACTAGAAACCTGAAAAAGAAAATCGTAATTAATAAAAGGTCTATATACAATTTCCTATAAAATAATTGAAGAGGATAATGACCCTCCAAGATAATATAATCAAAATATAAAAATTCACAATTTAACGCTGTACACTAATACTAAATTATTTCATGACAAATGTCCAACCAATAACTAAGGATACAAATTTTAATAATATGTACACCGGACACATGCATATATTACATAATCTAATTATAAATAAATACGCGTAAGGCAAATTACTAACAATAATAGTCAATCGCCATGTTATAGAAAAATTAAATTCGTATAATTAATATATACATATATAGAATCCCTTGTAATAACAAAAGAAATAATAAGTTAACATTATAAATATATACAATAATCATACAAAGGGAAACATTTACGCTTACTTATGTAATTTCTTTATGATTATCAAACCATAATATGAAATGATTTATAAGCTTCCTTTCCCCAATGAATATATATATAAATATATTCTCTAATAACGTGTAGGAAAAATATATAATAAAAATATAATTAATACACATACATGTACATATATTAAACACGACGATTTTTGTCCTACACGGATATCGCGAATAAACTAAGACAAAATAATAATCCCTTGAGAAATCAATGCTTTGACCAATGAGAATTTAATAAAAGATATTTTCAGCAACAGTATTCCTAAACAAATTGTAATAAATTAGATAAAATCATTTTGATATATGAACAATCGAAATCTTAATGCATTAATCAAAATTTAAAATTATTATATGATTAATGATAATTCAATATTTCATTTATATAAAGCAAAAGTATCGACGTTTATAAAATCTTATTGTATGCCGTTTATAAAATTAATATCTAAAGACATACAAACCAATATTAAAATTTTGATACATATATGTATACACATTCTTGTTAGTTAATAATATAATTTTAAACCTTGTATTCCTTAACTTCCTCTAAAAAGAAATTAATACTAACAATCAAGATCTATATAAAATCCCGCGATGTGAGCGATTTTTAATAATCATCCACCTCGACATCGACAAATCCAAATATCATTTAAAAGTAAAGCCACGGTAGTCCTGCACCTGAAAGAGAAAAATTAATTAGTTAACGAATCTCAAAATTTTAATGAAACATCAATAATAAAATATAATTGGAAGAATCAAATATTAACGATAAAATTTAATAATTAAATTTTAGCGACAGACTTGATAAAATACTTGACAGAATTGATTAAAAATTAATATGCATAGGACATGACAGGCAAAACATATTATATAATCACAAAGAGCAACACAATCGCCTTTAAATAATTAAAAATATAATAATTAAATATTTCAAACGTGTTAAAAATATAATAACATAATATTAATAGGTACGTCTTGCAGCAGTACCATTAAAAATACTTATATAATCAAAAATCCTTCTTAACTAAAAACATATATATATATATATGTTTATATATATATATTTATAAAATTATGCGTTGAAATAACCCCTATAATTTTCGACGTAGAAATGTTGATCCATCAACCCTCCTCTTCCCCGTATATAGATATATGTACGCTCCCATTCGGTAACCTGTAAAAGAAATAAAACAATTAATACAAAATAAAGCCAATATTTAGCGTAGACTTTGTTGGAATAACTCATTAAACGAATAAAGATTAACGATAAAAATCTGACGACCTTCTAGTAGCTTCCCCGGTGATTACTCTAGCAGTAAAATTTTGAAGGCAACCCCATGAACAAAAATTTAAAATGTTTGTAACTTCGATATCTTTTACAATAGAGATATACTAAGGGCATAATTGTGATCCCATTACCAAGTAGATCAACGTACTAATCGATTAATTAATCAAAATAAGTACACGTCCTAATATGCTCCCGTATATAGTTCTAAAATAACAGTCCCTACTCACTAGAAGTATAAATATGATGCTAACAATCAAATTTACCAACCAAAAGTGTTGTAACTTCGAGATCTTTTACAATAGAATTATAAAAATAATATAATCATGATACCATGACCAAGTAGATCACCACACTAGTCGACTAATTCATCAAAAAAATGACGTCCAAATTTGGGTGAAAATGCTCTCGTATACATCTCTGGGATAATAATTCCAACATATTGGGTATATAGATGTAACCCCTCACGATAATATTTTATTTTCCATTGACCGTCGATATACTGCTCCCAGTATAACCTACAAATCATAAAACCAAATAAATAATAGTTACGCATTAAATAATATCACGTAAAACTTAATGCACGATACTAATAATCGAAATACAAAACAAAATCGTATAAATATCAAACGAACTCTCCCTCTAAATAATATCATAAAAATCAAAATTACTAGTATCCGACTTAATATCGTCAAAAGGATAACATAACAAATACCAGAATAATAAATGTTAAAATATTTATAATAATATAATTTAAGTGCCATTGAATAATTACAAGATATATATATATTAATTCCCAACTAACAATGAACATTTAATAAATATCCTATGAAACCTGTAAAGACAAAATTATAAATAAAAACGTAAGATAATAACCAAAATTTAACAATTGATAAAACTAATAAATTATATGGTACTTATAATTCTCTATGACTAAAATTGAAATTGCTTAAATGCAAATAATAATAATAACACTAATAACAATAATAATAACAATAATGAATTTGCATAAATTTTAATAAGACTTACCCTTAGAAATAATAATATATCCTTGACCATCAATATTTTAATTCAGCACTGCTTGTTTTTCTTGCTAAACCTGTTGACACCTAAAAACAAATAAAAATGAATATATGTTCTTAGACCATAAATTAATAAAAATATTAATGATTAAAAAATTTCAGAAACAAAATTTTGGTAGTAAAATCTAGCTTCAAATTCTACAAAATAATTCTAACAATTATACATATGAATATATATATATATATATATGTATATATATATATATATGCATCCACACTTATAACCAATAATAAATGAATAATAAAACCTTAACAAATAAAATATTCACTTATAATAAGCTAATAACGAAATTTAACCAAATACTAGCGGCCCATAACACAAATAATAATTTAAAGTGATCTTACCTGAAAATCAAATAAGAATACCTTATATGACGAAGTCACATGACCCCCCTCCTGGATGCCTGAAAAATTAATGTAAAATAATATTTGGTCGTAAGAATAATAATTTCTAACACGAGGCTGTCAATGTTTTATAAAAATTTGCAAAGCATTAAGTATAACAAAATGGATAGCATCTATATGCTTAAGGCATATACACATGAGCCAATGAAAAGAAAGAAAAACCAACTAGCATAAATGAACAAAATAATATAAAATTTAGATTAAAATAATTAAAAAATCAGAATAAGGCCAATGAACATCATCAAAAATCAACCACGAACATTTACGATCACACTCTTCTATATATGAATGCATGTACCAAGCCTTATAAAATATTAACACTTCATATAAAAAGTTTTCAACTATAATAATCCCCCTTTTTCATGTACTTTAATGACAAAATTTCATAATACCAAATCTTATTAAGTATAATTATGTCAGAATATTACTTACTAGTAAGTCTTCATATGACGAAAATATATGGACACCCTATATTCGTGTTCCTACACACCGGGTACCCCCCTGGCAAAAGTATCACCTGAATTAATAAAATAATAATATTAAGGATGGACATCTATAGCTACTATGAATATAAAATGTATATACACAATTGTAAAATGCACGAACATTCACATATGAGCACTCTTATACGTATATATATATATATATATATATATATATATATATATATATATATATATATACGTGCATATGAACATATGCAAATTTAATAATGTAAGACTAAAATCTTCCGAGAAATGAATAAGGCCCAGCTGCATAACGTGTGAAATAACACTCAAAAAAAAAATAGAATCTAAATTTAAAAACTTCATTAAATAAAAATAAAAAATTATAACAATGAATATAATGACAGCAACTTCTTACCATGCATAATATACATATATCATTAAGTCAAAGGAAATAAAACGTGAAAACACGAGAGAAATAGAGAAATAATATGTGTACTTACGAATAATATTGCACAAAGAATATTACGCGTATAACTCTACGAGTCGAACAAGCGTGCAAGGCCAAGTCCAGCACGTCGCGTTATCTCCATTGGAATTTTTAAACATCCTCTCCCGACCTAAAGGCAGAGGGAAGATCTAAATTCGCGCTCGCATGAATGCAAACCAAATTAATACATCGACTTCTCTTTTATAATTAAGCATTAACAAAGTATTCTCTATTAATATTATACTATTATCCAGTATCATATACCTCTATGTACATATATATGCATACTATATGTGACATATGAACTGACTACATATACACATATGCATATATATTTTATAACAAAATCCAATAAAATAAAAGTAGAGACGTAATAAACAATCGTCATGACAAAAAATTAACATATGTTAATATATAAAAATATACACCTTTATATATATATGCATACTATATGTAACCTATAAATTGAATAAATTTACGTATACGCATATATATTTTATAACCAAACTCAATAAAATAACGGTATAAATACAATAAATACGCGTCGCGATACAAATTGACACATATATATATTAACATGTCCAGAAATCTCCCTATATATATGCATACAATATGTAACATATAAATCGAATAAATTTGCATATACGCATATATACTTTACAACAAAACTCAATAAAATAAAGGTATAAATACAATAAATAAGCGTTGCGATGGAAATTTACAAATATATATCTTAACTTGTCCAAAATTATCCCTATATATACGCATACTATATGTAACATACAAATTGACTAAATTTACATATACGCATATATATTTTATAACCAAACTCAATAAAATAACGGTATAAATACAATAAATACGCGTCACGATAGAAATTGACACATATATATATTAACATGTCCAGAAATCTCCCTATATATATGCATACAATATGTAACATATAAATCGAATAAATTTGCATATACGCATATATACTTTACAACAAAACTCAATAAAATAAAGGTATAAATACAATAAATAAGCGTCGCGATGGAAATTTACAAATATATATCTTAACTTGTCCAAAATTATCCCTATATATACGCATACTATATGTAACATACAAATTGACTAAATTTACATATACGCATATATATTTTATAACCAAACTCAATAAAATAACGGTATAAATACAATAAATACGCGTCGCGATAGAAATTGACACATATATATATTAACATGTCCAGAAATATCCCCATATATATGCATACTATATGTGACGTGTAAATTGAATAAATTCGCATATACGCATATATACTTTATAACAAAATCCAATAAAATAAAGGTATAAATATAATAAATAAGTTTCGCGATAGAAATTAGCATATATATATTAACTTGTCCAACAGTATCCCTATATGTATATGCATACTATATGCATATACATTTTGTAACAAATTCAACAATAAAACAAAGGAGGAGATATAATAGACTGCTACCGCGACAAAATTAATCAGCACACAAAACATATATATATATATATATTACGAATATTAACAAATAATTAATATTAATAACCCCAAGATTTTATACAATAATTATTAATCTTATACGATGATTATTAAATACGATTCAGTAAAAACTTGCTGAAATCAATTTTCATAAGCAATATGCGAATACATATCTATACATATATATATATATATATATATATATATATATATGTGCTAATATAAAAGTCGCCCAAATGAAAATCTTCAAAGAATAAAATATTGTCAGAATCAAAAGACCTCTTGAATAAAAGATCACGGTAGAGCGTGCAATGAATTCTTCGAGCACATCCGTCGTGATCATTCTTAGAAGTAAAACGAGCCGCTTTTTCATACGTTGTTCCGAGAATTGTAAGAATAAAATTTCTTTTAGCGACATAATAACTATTAAGCGAAGCGATAATTAATTTCCATATATTCTTATTGTAAAATTTATTGTAATAATAATGGCTTAACGCATTAGAATTTATTAAAATATTATTCATAGACTTGAGTAATCATTAAAAGTCGACTTTGAAAATTTTAAAATATATACATATAAAACCACAAAAATTCTAATTGTTAAAGCCTTTATTAAATAAATAAAAATATATCTTGTAAATGATAAATCTTAATAATTAGTCTTAAGATAATTATTAAACCTGGAAATAATACGTGTAATATGCCAATTTAAACCACGTAAACGAATTTTAAAAGGTAATTCATTAAAAAATATTACTGTTACTAACGTGTCTTATAAAGAGAAAGAATGCGATGAGCATTCTTCGAAGGACACCCAGCATATCTATTTTTAGAATAAGAGATAAGCCATCTTCGCATCCGTTGCGTTAGAATCTGCAAAGAAAAACCTCTTATAGCAATCCAAATGCTAAATTTTTCTTTACTAATTATTACTAATTATTAATTTACTAATTATTAATTAATTAATTTTAACTATATGTGCACCATTGTGAAAATCATTGTAATAATAATGGTTTAATACATCAGAATTTATCAAAATATCACTTAAAATTTAAACAATTGCTATAAATCGAACTCAAATTTTCTAATGACATAAATATGATATTATAAAAAAATTCTGATTGTTAAAAATCATTATTAAAAATTATTCTAAAATTATTTAATAAATCTAAGACTCAAGACTTGCAATCCCTACCACGAAACTCTCACCCACCACATCGCAAACTCATAGCAGGAAGGGATAGCCCCAGCAGCCGACCCACCAATCACCGAAGAGGCCCACCTCTTCTCCCTACCATTAAACATCGAACCAGAGGAAGGTATATAAGGCACCTCGGGCGTCAAGTCTGCGCTCTCGCCGCCTGCCTGTGTCTCAGCTCTCTCTACGCCCATCAGATCTCCAGCTCTCGAAGAGGAAAAACCTAGAAGCCTACCGGACACCTTAACTTATTCGAAAATAACTTAGTCGCGATTTTGATTTTTTCTTTCGGGACTTAGTCTCAATCTCTATTAAGAGAGCTGTATCAACATTAACACTTTAATAAAGTGCTACCATCCAGCAACCTCTGACTCTTTGGCCATTCTCTGCGCTGCCTTGCCACTTCTTCAGGTTCTCACCGAGGTCGAGCAACCCAGGGAAGGAGCAGCGGTGCCTGTATTCATCCATTGATCCCGTCATCCGGTAAGGAAATAATAAAATAATAATCATTCTTAATCAACCTTGATAATAACTTTGTATATTAGTTCGATTTATTCTAGGCCTATTGACAATTTTCCCAGAATCTTACTTGCCCGTATACAGACTTTAAATTTTTCTTTCGAGTTGAATTATTTAAATTTCAACCGATCCTCTGAGAACGCTCGAAGCGTATCCTAGAGTGTAGCGTCGTTCGAGTTAGTCATTCGATGTGCATTGAGTAGCAAATTCTACTCCTCTGCCGCTTTCACGGAGAGCTTCTCTGAAAGAATTTCTCCGTGGATCCTGTGCCGCTGTGACGTGACGTCTTGCACATCGATACTAGACTCAGAATCTAAGACTCGCTCCTAGAGGATCTGTCGAAATAATAGAATTTATGCACTGGCTTACAAGTTAACTATCGAAACATTTTATGAATTTTATACTTATCTGAAGTAAGCCAGCCGCTCTCATCCGTATCCTCGTCTGTATCCTTGAATCTCGAGACCTCTCGGTGCAGCCGCATGCTCCTGGAAATTCAGTATATGCTAGATAAATTATCATTCGTTGTACGACAATTTTCCCCGAATCCTACCTTTCCGTATACAGACTTTAAATCCTTCTTTGAGTTGAATAATTTAAATTTCAACCGATCCTCTGAGAACGCTCAAAGCGTATCCTAGAGTGTAGCGTCGTTCGAGTTAGTCACTCGATGTGCATTGAGTAGCAAATTCTACTCCTCTGCCGCTTTCACGGAGAGCTTCTCTGAAAGAATTTCTCCGTGGATCCTGTGCCGCTGTGACGTGACGTCTTGCACATCGATACTAGACTCAGAATCTAAGACTCGCTCCTAGAGGATCTGTCGAAATAATAGAATTAATGCACTGGCTTACAAGTTAACTATCGAAAACATTTTATGAATTTTATACTTATCTGAAGTAAGCCAGCCGCTCTTACCCGTATCCTCGTCTGTACCCCCTGAATCTCCGGACCTCTCGGTGCAACCGCATGCCCCTGAAAAATTCAAAATATATTAAATAAATCATTAATTGCTGTACCCCAATGAACTGTATATAGCCGAACGTTTCAACCATGATATGAGAAATTAGTGAGATATACTATCATAATCTACATTCGTTTATCTCACAATAATCCGTTAAGCCGTATTATTCGTCTTAACTCTATGAACCACCTTGCTGTGACTACATTTACCTTATAAAACCATTCATCTTAACAGGTACCTTTCTACGCATCATCGTAAGTAAACCCCTTTTGTGTTAAATCAATCGCATCAAACATACTAAATAGTCGTATTCCCTCGGTAGATGGTTAACCCCCGCCGAACTTCTTCCGTTGGACGCGAAATTCCCCTCCGTGCCGCGGGTATACGCCGCAGGCGTGCCTCCCGGTCGGTACTTAGGCTCCCTACAGCTCGTCAGTTGTTTGCCGACGAGAACGACTTAACAAGCAGAGTAACAAGGTACTCTCCAGTGCGTAGTTTCGCGCCCTCCCGCGCATACCCTTATCGTCCTCCCCGAAACCCTCCAGCGGTTCTTCAAGAGGAACAACAGCCCAGAGCCAGGCCGCCATCGCCCAATTACTCCCCCATCCAGGATTCATCTAATCCCAGCTACTCGCCGGTCAGGACACCGGAAGATCTTCCTTCCATACCGGAAGAACGAAGACCCATAGAACAAAGCACAGAAACTGAGGCTGGTCCATCCAACCCAGGTCAAGTTCTGGATCCCCCTGAACCAAATTTCTACCCGGAACCAGAGGACCTAGTCTTACCAAGCAGTATCCAACCCCTCGCAGGACTAACAGACGAAGATTTTATCGAGATCTACGAATACTTGCAGCGAGATAATTTCTTCAACAACCGCGAATAATAACCATATCTAGATATCGCCTTAGAAATGCTATAGAGAAGAACATTAACTACATACACACATCTATACGTATAACGATATACACTATCTACAACTGTCAAATAATAACAATAATAACAATAATAAAAAATTTGTAAAGCTCTAAGGAAGTAAACTAATAAAAGAAAACAGATCAAAAAGGATAAATTGGGTCAGGTTCAACGCACCTAATTTATTTCCCATCGTCAATCCCTCTCCTGAAAGAAGCGCAAAAGATTCTTAGTCTCTCGGCGTCCTAGGGTATAGCCGGCTTGGCAGGTTGCCCTGAAAAAGAAATAGAGAGAAGTTACAATTGCGTAACAAATAAATACGTGAGAAGTTACGATCGAGACGTAACAACGAAATCTCAAAACGTAACACGAGAGATATTCGGTATAACTTTCGTTCGTTGTGTCTGTGATAGCGGGGTCGCTCGTGGGAGTTCGTGCCATTTTACCGAACACGAGCTCGTGCGGAGTATACAAGGTGCCTTCGTGAACACTTGTATTGTATGAGAGGGATGCGGGTTTTAAGCATTTATCCCATTCGCTATTTTTGTCTACAAATTGCTTCAGGTATTCCCACAAGACTTGGTGCGATCTTTCGACTGAACCGTTGGCTTGTGGTCTATATGCTGTGGTTTTATAGTGTTTAATCTTAAATTTACGCGCGACGTTTCGCATAAGACTATTTAGGAAGTGCAGTCCTTGGTCGGTCAGGATTGCCTTGGGAGCTCCAAAAATACATATAAATTCGTTAGTGAGCGCATCGGCTACTTCTATGGCTCCGGCACGTTGGAGCGGTATCGCGAGAGAGTATTTAGTTAACAGGTCCTGTATAGTAAGTATGTAAGAATTGTTTGAATGTGTCGTTGGTAAAGGACCCATGATATCCATGGAGATTTTGTCGAAGGCGGAGTCAGGGGTGTCGGTAAGTATCATAGGTTGTCGAGTTTTTGTTCTTACTAATTTTTTTAATTGGCAAGCGCGGCAATTCTTTATATATGATTCAACGCTCGCTTTTATTCCTGGCCAATAATATCTCTTTTTTATGCGGTTATACGTCTTCGTAACACCCTTGTGTCCGCCTACGGCAGAGCAATGGTTCTCCGAGAGAATTTGCTGTCTGTTTCCTTCTGCTGGTATGGTAATATCATTTTTACAAACGAAAATTTTAATTCTGGTTTCGCTCAGGATTCGAATAATTTGCATGTATACTGTTTCCCAGGATACATTGTCAATGCTGCCTCTGGCAATAGAGATCGATTGTAGATCGAGTTCGGTGACGACGTCTAGCAAGGAGTGGATTGTTTCCTTAATAATCTCCTTTTCCGTTATTCCTGACACTCTATCTTTGACGATTAAAGATATGATTCGTCGCGAGCCATTCCGGTCGACGCGGGCTCTGCCTAGTGTCGCGTCTCTAATTAAAGGTAATGAATTCGTTTCTGCGAGCATGCGAGCCCCTTGGTCGATCGGGATGCCTTGCTGCGTAGTGAAAATAACAAGGTTATCGCGTCGCGTGGTGAAATTGTCGGGGATCGTTATTATGTTAGGTCCCGTTGGATTTCGTATAGTGGCGGTTTCGTTCGGGTTTTCGAGCACTTGTTCGTCGTCATCGGACTCGGAGCTACTTTCATATTCTGTGTCGCTTTTGGTGCCGAGTTCGCTTTCGCTGTTTACATATTCTTCAGCTTCGTTTAGCTGCTCGCAGGGCAAGGTCGGGGGTGTTTTTTCCGCATTGGTCGGCGTGCCGCTTTCGTTAGTGCCCGGTTTTGGCACTGTGGAAAATAGAGATTCATCTGACTCGGGTGACAGAGGTTCATTTTCGAGGACTAAGATTTGAGAGTTTCCTCTGGCGGATATAGGGATGGGGTTTCGCGAAAGTGCGTCCGCGTTTACATTAGTCTTTCCCGCTTTGTACGTTACCTCATACTCGTACTCGGCCAATTTTAAACGCCAGCGGACGAGTCGAGAGGTAGGATCCTTTACAGAGTGTAGCCACACGAGTGGCTTATGATCCGTCACTAGCGCGAACTTTCGTCCATATAGATAGGGACGAAAGTGGTTCACGCAATACACAATAGCGAGAAGCTCTTTCTCTATTGTGGAGTAATTTTTTTCTGCGTCATTAAGCAAGCGTGACGCATAGGCTATAGGTAAATCTTTTCCAATGGTTCCCTGACTTAGTATCCCGCCTATGGCATATCCCGAGGCATCGGTTGTGAGAACGAAGGGTTTGGTAAAATCGGGATACTGTAGGACGGGTTGCGTGCACAGGGAATCGCGGAGAGTGGTGAACGCTTGTTCCTGTTCCGGGTTCCATTTGAATTCACGATCCTTCTTTAGTAATTCCGTGAGGGGGAACGCGAGTTTGGAAAAATTCGGGATAAATTTACGATAGTAGCCCGCGAGGCCCAGGAATTGTTTAATGTTTTTTGCATGCTTTGGCCTGGGGAAATCCCTTACTGCGCGGATCTTTTCGGGATCCGGTTTTACGCCTTTGTCGCTGATAATGTGGCCTAAATATCCGACTTCTTTTCTCAGGAATTCACATTTGTCGGGCTGCAGTCTTAGGTTGGCTTTCTTTAATCTCTCCGCTAATTTATTGAACTTGAGTTCATGTTCGCGTAGGGAGCTCGCGTATAACACAATGTCATCGAGATAGACGAAGAGCTCGGCTCCTTGCAAACCCGATAGGACTTGGTCCATGAGTCGTTGGAACGTTGCGGGTGCGTTCTTCAAGCCGAAGGGCATACGGTTGAATTCGTAGTGCCCATGGGGAGTGGAGAACGCGGTTTTCTTCGCATGCGTTTTATCCATAGGTATTTGGTGGAAACCGGATGCGAGATCGAAAACGCTGAAATATTTTGCACTGCCTAGTTGATCCAGTATTTCGGCGATATTTGGTAGAGGGTACGCGTCGCCTATGGTTTTTTCGTTTAGCGCGCGGTAGTCTATCACCATGCGCCACCTCTTGTTACCCTTAGAGTCGGGTTTTTTTGGGACTATCCAGAGAGGGGAGTTATAAGGAGAATCGGATGGTTTAATAACGTCGTTATTTAGGAGTTCAGTGATTTGTTTGTTTATTTCTTCCTTATGGATTGGTGGGAAGCGGTATTGTTTTGTGTTGATGGGGTGTTCATCGGTCGTGGGAATTTTGTGTGACATGACAGCAGTGTGTTCCAGCTTATCGGTCGGTAATCGAAATAGGCTGTCATGGTTCAGGATTAGTTGCGATACGTGGTTGGCTTCTTCTTGGTTCAAATGTTCTAAGCGAAGCGAGTCTCGGATAGCTTGAAGTCGGACATGATTTTCCGAGATTGGTTTGGCAGAAACCGCCAGGATTCCACTGGTTGTGTGTTCGGCTTCGCTTTCAATGAGCGGGTCGCTCGACGCGGTCTCTATCTCCTGTAGCTCGACCGTCGGTATGGTCAATTTCTTGTCCGTATCGCCGGAATTCACCGCGTGTAGGTATGCCTTACCGTTTTGGTTCGTCACTAGTGCTTCTCCCAGGTAGACATCCTTGCAGACGCTAAGTCGCGGGATGTATCCTGTCGTGACTCCCGGATTTCGTATCTTGACATAGAAGATTGCGCGTGATCTGGCGGGTATAACGAGAGTCTCGTGCTCTGCAAAAGGTATCTGAGTTCCTTTCCACGAGACATACTTTTCCTTCAAGTGTATGGCTGAGGCTCCTCGGAGGAAATCGTTCCCTAGGATACCTTCTTGTGGTATCGGGAAGTTATCGTTTACTACGTGTAGTTCGAGAGGGTGGCCTTTGTATTGAATTTGTATGGACCCGATTGTTTCGATCTTACCTTCTGTTATGCCGCTAAGGTATAACTTGTCGGTGTTACAGATCTCAGTTTCGGGATGTATGTTTCGTCTTTTGACGAGATTAGGAGAGGCGCCCGTGTCTACTAGAAAAATGGTTTCTTGTAGGAGTCCGTCAGCGGCTAACGCGACGGTGGGAGCGCTTGCGAAGCTTTGTGGGTGTAGAGTGGCTATTCGGTGTTCCCGACGGAAGTCGCTTCGATCGGGTTTACCGGGCGTATTTCGCGTGTCGGGGGCCCTTGGCGAGTATCGCCCGTCGGTCTCGCGGGGCCCTGCAGGTTTCCCTGGTCGTTTTGCCGGGCATTATTATAGGCGCGTTTACGGCACTCATCGATTTCGTGCCCGAAATTTTTGCAATATCTACATTGCTTTTGGCTCGTCTCCGGGCGGCTTGCTGTTCTCGGGGGAGGATCGCGCGGTGTATTGTTGTTAAAGGAAAGGTTACTACGCGGGTACTCTTCTCGCGGTCGTTCCGAGTATTGAGATGTATTACGCGGGGTTTCCGCGCGGGGATAACCATTTTGCGGGCGATCAAATCGTGGGTAATTGTGCGATGGGCGATCGGTGCGGGGGTAATTTGTTCGCGGGCTTGTCGCCTGGTTCGATCTAGGTTCACTGTATCGTTGTGGTGTGGGGGGTGCGTATGCCCTCCTGTTGTAATTTGCGTTCCCGCTCTCATAATTTTGTCGGTCGCGTGTGCCGAATCGAGTCCTGTCCAATTCCTGTTCCTTCGCGATTGATTTCGCGGCCGAAAAGGCTTCAAAGGGTTTATAATAAAGGCTCTCTCCCATTTGTAACCGATATTCCAATGGTAGTCCTTTGCAAAATGATCGGCCGGTTAGCAAGTTTATTTCGGCTTCCGTAGCAGGTGCCACGGTTCCGCTTTCGCGGCGTTCGGCATCGAGTATCGCGGCGCGGAGTTCTTTCACTCTGCTAATATAATCTAGAATGTGTTCTTGGGGTCTAAGGTAGATCATGCTCAATTCACCGCGGTGTTGATCTATCGTCTTTTTAGATCCAAAGGCGGCGTTTAGGAGGTCGATCAGTTGGGTTATATTGTCGCAGGGCTCATCTTCTACGGCACTGTAGGCGCGCCCGCGTAATTTATTAATTAATAGCTTAGTGAGGTTCCTTTCTGCTGAGGGGGGTATTATTTCCTTGGCACGGCGGCATGCCTTGTTAAACTGGGATAATGGGATATTATATCCGTCGAAGCTGGGGACTGAGTCCGTGGCTTCGCGAAAGGAGACCTTAGGGAGATGTGTCGGCCCTAGCGAGGGATCGTATTGGTGCTCGTAGGAATCGCGAAAAGGCAGGCCTTGTCCAGAATGTCGCGGTGAAGGTTGAGCTTCTCGACGAAGCTGATCGAGTTCTCGCCGCAAGTGTTCTACTTCGCGCAGTACATCGTTATTCACGACCCGCGGACCGTCGTTGATCGCGGTGTCTGCTTTGCGCGTTTCTATATTTCGTTCCATTTCTTCGCGGTATTTAATGAGATCTCGCACGTTTCTGTCGTATTCTTCGCGCTGTTCCTTCAGGAGCGCGGCTTCCTCCTTCAGTCTTTCGTCCTTTTCGTTAAGTTTGATTTGTATCGTTTCGATTTCCGCCTCGGTCAGCGGTTTGCCCGTGTTTTTTCCGCTGCGAGTATCCGGCATATTAGAATGATTTCTTATCCGAGTTTTCCTCGTATCCCACCGCTGTCACCAAATTTGTTACGTCCCGGGGTGTCGCGGAGCTACAGGGTAGTCGGACACGACAGGACTTGATCGCTTTTTCGGGTCAAGCAAACCTACGCGGTTCTTCCCGGGGATACGCGCGATCTGAATAACTCGGACTTAATCTTCTGATTCGGAGCCGGTGGATTCTTCCTCGGGGGATGCAATGGGAATTATAATGCTACCGTCTTGGTTAGAGGAAAAATTCGCGGAACGCGAAAGGTAATCAATGTATTGTTGTGAGCACTCCCCGCACTCGTCACTGACTCTGCATCCACTTAATCGACTACCGCAGGAATTACAGGCGACTCCAATACATTCGCCAATTACGAGTTGGTGTTTAATTATATATGAGTATTGTTGATGTTCTCCCGACGGCAGGGAGTAATAACAAACAGGGCAAAGTGCGTTTCTGGTTATATCATGGGGAAATCCGCACGCCTTTTGACAATAAGCTAGGGGTTGTTCGAGGGGGGAGAAAGGGGGGGAGTGGATAAAATTCTTAAATCCGTGATGACACATTAGGGGAAGTATGAATTTAACGCGAAAAGTGCTTAGAAAGTTGTTTTTGCCGAGAAAATCGGATCGGGAAGCGAATTTTCGAAAACTGGGTCATCGAGAAAATTTATCTAGGTCACTGGGCTGTCGGATTAAATCCCAGAACTGGAAGTAGGTCACTGGGTCACTAGGTCAAAATATATAGGTCACGCGTTAAATGCCAAAGTGAAAGTAGGTCACTAGGTCACTAGGTCAAAATATATAGGTCACGCGTTAAATGCCAAAGTGAAAGTAGGTCACTAGGTCAAAATATGTAGGTCACGCGTTAAATGCCAAAGCGAAAGTAGGTCACTAGGTCACTAGGTCAAAATATATAGGTCACGCGTTAAATGCCAAGGTGAAAGTAGGTCACTAGGTCGTCGGATTAAATCCCAGTGAATCAAACTTTAGAAAACGCGTTTCGGGGCCGAATTAACGCGAATCGAATTAATTCGACGACAGGGGAGTCTCTGATGACTATTTATTAGCGTTAATATCCAATTCCGATGTGGTGAGGCGCGTTGGGATGATGGTCTCGGCGTCGAAGGGTCGGGGGCGGTGTAAATTTTGGAGACAAAGGGTCGACGAACGCGTTCGAAAGATTTTCTTACTTCGAGAAGATCTAGAAGTTTCTCAGGATCGCTCGGCTTCCTGCTTGCTGCCGTGATTGATTAAGACACGTGATGCACCTCGTGGGTCTCCAGGGAGGGTGGTGGCAGGCCGGAATGGGGTGACGTCTGTATCGATGGGTGTGAGCTTCTCAGGCCACACAGTATTGCACTTCACTTTCGAATTGTTTGCAATTAATTGTTCGTATTCCGGATCTAAATAATTATCAATGATGCGCGTTAGCGATCCGGGAGCACTCGTAATGGCGAGTAGTCGCGTAGTTGGTTTTTCTCCGGCACGGCGATTTTAGGCATTATGATTTAAATAATAAAAAACATTCTGGATTTATTATTGCTTAGCTATTACTCGATGTGCGGTGGTCCTCACTGTCAGAATATTTCAGCTATATCTGTGAGGTGGTCCTCTCTGACGATAGAATAAGTCCAAGATTGCGTATTGATTATTGTATTTTAAACAATTGGATGATTCTTGGATTAATCGTAGCTTCGCTATTGTTCAATGTGCGGTGGTCCTCACTGATTGAAAATATCTCAGCTATATCCGTGAGCGGTGGTCCTCTCTGACAGTTATCGATGGTCCAAGACACAGTATGGTTGATTTAGAATTTACTAACATTGTAATGACGCGTTGGTGGAAATTCAACTTCAAGGTGGTTCGTAATTCCGCGATTCTGTAAATCTAGACCAGAGATTCGTTAGAAGCAAGAATTTTTCGGTTCGAATCCGAGCGATCTGAGAGGGGCTCTGAGTCCTTGATTTCGCGGCTGGCCGCTGCGGCGGTCGGAGTGGGGAACTCCGAGAGAGAGGGGCCCGAGATGAGCGCCATCTCTCGGCGTTCGGCGGAAGCTTATACTACTGTGGCGCCGCGCTCGGCCGCAGGATGAGGTTCGGTGTCATGGCGCGCCTAGGCGCGTGATTCAAACGCGCTAGAATGGACTTAGTCGTTTTTGCAGTGAAATTCGCGGAAAATTTAGGCGCGGGATGTAACACATTATAATTCTAGAGATGTGTACGGGAGCATTTTCACCCAAATTTGGACGTCATTTTTTTGATGAATTAGTCGACTAGTGTGGTGATCTACTTGGTTATGGTATCATGATTATATTATTTTTATAATTCTATTGTAAAAGATCTCGAAGTTACAACACTTTTGGTTGGTAAATTTGATTGTTAGCATCATATTTATACTTCTAGTGAGTAGGGACTGTTATTTTAGAACTATATACGGGAGCATATTAGGACGTGTACTTATTTTGATGAATTAATCGATTAGTGCGTTGATCTACTTGGTAATGGGATCACAATTATGCCCTTAGTATATCTCTATTATAAAAGATATCGAAGTTACAAACATTTTAAATTTTTGTTCATGGGGTTGCCTTTAAAATTTTACTGCTAGAATAATCACCGGAGAAGTTACTAGAAGGTTATTAAATTTTTATCGTTAACCTTTACTTATTTAATGAATCATTCCAACAAAGTCTACGCTAAGTATTGGCTTTATTTTGTATTAATTGGTTTTATTTCTTTACAGGTTACCGAATGGAAGCGTACATATATCTATATACGGGGAAGAAGAGGGTTGATGATAACATTTTACGTCGAAAATTATAGGGGTTATTTCAACGCATAATTTTAATATATACAAAATATATAAAAAATAAAAATATATATAAGTTTTTGGAGACAGGGTGAAATTTTGTAATAGTATAAGGTGATATTCTTCCAATTATATTTTTATTATGCATGTTCGTTAGCGGGTGTTCATTATTCTAATTTAATTTTCCCTTTGAGTATTTTTTTGATGATTTTTTTTTTGGTTTGTCATTTATATTATTATTTTTTAAAAATCTCAGTTCACATTTTGGTTTTATTGATTTTTTATTTAATTTATTTAGGGTGTTATTTTAAATATATAGGAGATTAACGGAATGATGATAACGATTATGTATCTACTTTTAATGGTTTATGCCTTAGTTATCTTTATAACGTCAAACATTTTTTTTGTTATTTGCTTTATACTGAAATATCGGAAGTTCTATTTTAAATTTTTTTTTATTATTTAATGATATTCCAAGTTACTAAAATTGTTTATTTGTATTAATTGTTTTATTTCTTTTGGTTACAAGAATACATATATTGATGGATCAACATTTCTACGTCGAAAATTATAGGGGTTATTTCAACGCATAATTTTATATATATATATATATATATATACATATATATATATATATATGTTTTTGGTTAAGACATCGGTGTTGTAAGGATTTTTGATTATATAAGTATTTTTAATGGTACTGTTATAAGACGTACTTATTAATATTATGTTATTATATTTTTAACACGTTTAAAATATTTATTATATTGTTAATTATTTAAAGGCGATTGTGTTGCTCTTTGTGATTATACAATATGTTTTGCCTGTCATGTCCTATGCATATTAATTGTTTAATCAATTCCGTCAAGTAATTTATCAAGTCTGTCGCTAAAATTTAATTGTTAAATTTTATCGTTAATATTTGATTCTTCCAATTATATTTTATTATTGATGTTTCGTTAAAATTTTGGGATTCGTTAACTAATTAATTTTCCTCTTTCAGGTGCAGGACTACCGCGGCTTTACTTTTGAATGATATTTGGATTTGTCGATGTCGAGGTGGATGATTATTAAAAATCGCTCACATCGCGGGATTTTATATAGATCTTGCTTGTTAGTATTAATTTCTTTTTAGAGGTAGTTAAGGAATACAAGGTTTAAAATTATATTATTAATTAACAGGAATGTGCATACGTATATGTATCAAAATTTTAATATTGGTTTGTATGTCTTAAGATATTAATTTTATAAACGGCATACAATAAGATTTTATAAATGTCGATACCTTTGCTTTATATAAATGAAATATTGAAGTATCATTAATCATATAATGATTTTAAATTTCGATTAATGCATTAAGATTTCGATTGTTCATATATCAAAACGATTTTATCCAATTTATTCCAATTTGCTTAGGAATACTGTTGCTAAAAATATCTTTTATTAAATTTTCATTGGTCAAAGCATTGATTTCTCAAAGGAGTATTATTTTGTCTTAGTTTATTCGCGATATCCGTGTAGGACAATAATCGTCGTGTTTAATATATGTACATGTGTGTGTATTAATTATATTTTTATTATATACTTTTCCTACACGTTATTAGAGAATATATATATATATATATATATATACTCATTGGGGAAAAGGAAGCTTATGAATCATTTCATATTTATGGTTTGATAATCATAAAGAAATTACATAAGTAAGCGTAAATATTTCCCTTTGTTTCCTTATTTTATGTATTTATAATGTTAACTTATTATTTCTTTTGTTAATTCTTATGCGTTAATTTTCATTGATATTATAAGGGATCTTTTATATATATTAATTATACGGATTTAATTTTCTATAACATGGCGATTGACTATTATTGTTAGTAATTTGCTTTACGCGTATTTATTTATAATTAGGTTATGTAATATATGCATGTGTCCGAAGTACATATTATTAAAATTTGTATCCTTGGTTATTGGTTGGACATTTGTCATGAAATAATTTAATATTAATGTACAGCGTTAAATTGAGAATTTTTATATTTTGATTATATTATCTTGAAGAGTCATTACTTTCTTCAATTATTATATAGGGAATTGTATATAGACCTTTTATTAATTACGATTGTTCTTTTTCAGGTTTCTAGTGGTGAAAATTTACATTTAAGAGAGAGTTTGCGTGGGAGAGAGAGAGAGAGAGATGTTCAAGCCTGTGATTTATGCTACAAGATTCCAACGATATATATATATATAAGCATAGACGTTCTTATTATTATGTTTTTATTTATTCTTTTGGTTCAACAAAATGGTTTATAAATCAATTTTATTTCATCGAGAAAAAAACTCTTATTAATTTCTGGTTAGCACATACTAATAAATTCCGTATGTCATCAAGAATAATTAGGGGACTTTTATTTATTCGACAGACCAAATAGAAACAGATATAGATTTTAATTTTATTTAATTTATTCTCTTGAATTGTAAGTCATTATATTCATAAATTTTGTTGATGATCAGGTACATTTTGTTGTTCCATTTTGTGTATCTATGTGTATGTCTTGTTTAATAATTAGGTTAGTAGGATCAATATAGCGATTTTATTTCAATATATGTAATAGAATTAATCATGATCAGATATATATGTAGATATAGCATATGTATATTTTGAGTAAGGTATAATTTGAGTAATATTTGAGTCTTATAGTTCTCCTAAATAGTAATGGAGATTACCGAATGGGAGCGTACATATATCTATATACGGGGAAGAGGAGGATTGATGGATCAACATTTCTACGTCGAAAATTATAGGGGTTATTTCAACGCATAATTTTATAAATATATATATATATAAACATATATATATATATGTTTTTAGTTAAGAAGGATTTTTGATTATATAAGTATTTTTAATGGTACTGCTGCAAGACGTACCTATTAATATTATGTTATTATATTTTTAACACGTTTGAAATATTTAATTATTATATTTTTAATTATTTAAAGGCGATTGTGTTGCTCTTTGTGATTATACAATATGTTTTGCCTGTCATGTCCTATGCATATTAATTATTTAATCAATTCTGTCAAGTATTTTATCAAGTCTGTCGCTAAAATTTAATTATTAAATTTTATCGTTAATATTTGATTCTTCCAATTATATTTTATTATTGATGTTTCATTAAAATTTTGAGATTCGTTAACTAATTAATTTTTCTTTTTCAGGTGCAGGACTACCGCGGCTTTACCTTTGAATGATATTTGGATTTGTCGATGTCGAGGTGGATGATTATTAAAAATTGCTCACATCGCGGGATTTTATATAGATCTTGATCGTTAGTATTAATTTCTTTTTAGAGGTAGTTAAGGAATACAAGGTTTAAAATTATATTGTTAACTAACAAGAATGTGTATACGTATATTCATCAAAATTTTAATATTGGTTTGTATGTCTTAAGATATTAATTTTATAAACGGCATACACTAAGATTTTATAAACGTCGATACTTTTGCTTTATATAAATGAAATATTGAATTATCATTAATCATATAATAATTTTAAATTTTGATTAATGCATTGAGATTTTGATTGTTCATATATCAAAATGATTTTATCTAATTTATTACAATTTGTTTAGGAATACTGTCGCTGGAAATATCTTTTATTAATTCTCATTGGTCAAAGCATTGATTTCTCAAGGGATTATTATTTTGTCTTAGTTTATTCGCGATATCCGTGTAGGACAAAAATCGTCGTGTTTAATATATGTACATGTATGTGTATTAATTATATTTTTATTATATATTTTTCCTACACATTATTAGAGAATATATAAATATATATACTCATTGGGGAAAGGGGAGCTTATAAATCATTTCATATTTATGGTTTGATAATCATAAAGAAATTACATAAGTAAGCGTAAATGTTTCCCTTTGTATGATTATTGTATATATTTATAATGTTAACTTATTATTTCTTTTGTTATTACAAGGGATTCCATATATGTATATATTAATTATACGAATTTAATTTTCTATAACATGGCGATTGACTATTATTGTTAGTAATTTGCCTTACGCGTATTTATTTATAATTGGGTTATGTAATATATGCATGTGTCCGATGTACATATTATTAAAATTTGTATCCTTAGTTATTGGTTGGACATTTGTCATGAAATAATTTAATATTAATGTGCAGCGTTAAATTGTGAATTTTTATATTTTGATTATATTATCTTGGAGGGTCATTATCCTCTTCAATTATTTTATAAGAAATTGTATATAGACCTTTTATTAATTACGATTGTTCTTTTTCAGGTTTCTAGTGGTGAAGATCTACATTTAAGAGAGAGTTTACGTGTAAAAAAGAGAGAGGTGTTCAAGCCCATGATTTATGCTACAAGATTCCAACGATATATATAAGCATAGACGTTCTTATTATTATTATATTTTATTTATTCTTTTGGTTCAACAAAATGGTTTATAAATCAATTTTATTTCATTGAAAAAAAAACTCTTATTAATTTCTGGTTAACACATACTATATTTATTTAATAAATTCTGTATGTCATAAAGACTAATTAGGGGACTTTTATTTATCCGACAGATCAAATAGAAACAGATACGGATTTTAATTTTATTTAATTTATTCTCTTGAATTTTAAGTCATTATATTTATAAATTTTGTTGATGATCAGGTACATTTTGTTGTTCCATTTTGTGTATCTATGTGTATGTCTTGTTTAATAATTAGGTTAGTAGGATCAATATAGCGATTTTATTTCAATATATGTAATAGAATTAATCATGATCAGATATATATGTAGATATAGCATATGTATATTTTGAGTAAGGTATAATTTGAGTAATATTTGAGTCTTATAGTTCTCCTAAATAGTAATGGAGATGTTAGACACAAAATTTCAGATATATATGTATATATAAGAGGCGGTATTTATGCTTGTTTAAAAATGTAATCTTATTTCAACAAATCTGTTGGTCATGGTATTAGAGTTTATTATTAGAAGTGTCATGTATAAGAGTTATAATTTTTCTTTTGAACGTATTGTACGTTTGTTCTCGGTTATTTGTTCGTAATGTAATGAGTACGTATTTTTACTGAGTGGCTTTATATGAATATATATATATGTCACTATTATAAAGACGATTTTATTTAGTTTTTGCGCAGGGTTTATTTTTATTAATTATTTGAATTAAGCATTTTTTGCTTATAAATCAAGTCTTTGCATCTCCTTTTATATGGTTAGGTCCTTAAGGTTATATTGTTAATAATTATTTAAAAGGGGCTTGTGGAGCAATTCCATTAATGTTAATCGTTGAGGGTTTTGATTCTTACTTTATAAGAGTGTTTCTTGTCTCTACTGGAAAATATGGGATTATTAGATTTGGCTTATATCGATTGGTTTCCTTTACAGATTCTTAAAATTGGGGATCTATGTACGAGTATACGCGTATAAGGCGGAAAATATTCTAACTATTTGAAGAGTGCGGATTATATATACTTATCGGAAGGATAATTGATCTTACATTTTACGATACTTTAACTAGAACTTAAATCTATTCTACGTAAGTATATATATTTTCCTTTTCTTTCCTTTCATATATTGTTTTTTTGTTATTTTCATCTATTGTGTTTTTTTTTTTTTGTTAACAAAATGAATCGTTATCGAATCTGTTTCATTACGATTGATTGTTTGAATAATAAGACATATTTGTAAATATATTTAGATTTGAAATTCTTTGCATTATTATGGCTTTATGATTTTCAATATTTTTAATTAAAGTTTATTCAATAAGTTTCCGATGATAACGGTTAGGTCCATTTTGTTAGGTTTTGTCTATATATATATATATATATATATATATATATATATATATTTAAATATATTTGCTAATGCTGGTTTTACGGTTAGTTCCACTAGTATAACGAAATTTTATATAGAGTAATAACGATATGATAATATTATAACATTTTATTGATATTTTCTATAATTTTCAGGTATTCTGTAGCGACTTTCAATGAGTGTACTACACATATGCTATCAGCGAGGGACAGATATATACAGGGTGTCAATTAAGTCCCGGGACGGCTGAATATTTTCTCATGTAAGGTATTTTTGAAAAAGGTCAAGGTCATTTCTGAAGTAATTTTCAACGAGGAATTCAACGGTGACCTTCAATTTGACCTTGAGCTTGACCTTCAAGGTTATTTGAAGGTCAAAGTGTTTTTTTTAAATAGGAACCCCTATTTTTGATTGTATATTCTTATAGCTGACCTCGAGAGCTTTCCAAAACACTATAATAAAATATTTTTCCCTCAAGCATTTATCGAGTTATGATGCTTCAAATCATTTCTTAATTTTACATAAACCGTAAAATATCTTGTAAAATATTCACTTTTCGATTATTTTACCTTAATAGTTTTATGTACAAAATAATGAGAGGAATCAATTGGCGTAAAGAAAACATATAGTTGTTTTTAAGAAAAAATATGTAATTTGCAATTAACAATTCCATATTTTTTCTTAAAAACAACTGTATGTTTTCTTTAAACCAATTGATTCCTCTCATTATTTTGTACATAAAAGTATTAAGGTAAAATAATCGAAAAGTGAATATTTTACAAGATATTTTACGGTTTATGTAAAATTAAGAAATGATTTGAAGCATCATAACTCGATAAATGCTTGAGGGAAAAATATTTTATTATAGTGTTTTGGAAAGCTCTCGAGGTCAGCTATAAGAATATACAATCAAAAATAGGGGTTCCTATTTAAAAAAAACACTTTGACCTTCAAATAACCTTGAAGGTCAAGCTCAAGGTCAAATTGAAGGTCACCGTTGAATTCCTCGTTGAAAATTACTTCAGAAATGACCTTGACCTTTTTCAAAAATACCTTACATGAGAAAATATTCAGCCGTCCCGGGACTTAATTGACACCCTGTATATATAGACATTATTATATAACAATAGTAGGTAAAGATTATGATACAGATATAGTTTTGGAATTTTAATATGCGATATAGTGTAATATAAAGTTTTTGAAAATTTTTCATTGCGGGACGTAACACCTCCCCCCTTAAAGAATCAAAATCCGATAGTTTTCAGAGGATTTTGATTTAGGGAGATTGAGTAGAGTTATCTAAAGTATTTATATGCTCTCTCAAGTGAGAGTAGGTTATAGGCATATTTACTTGGTTGGCGTTTTCCTCATGTGGTGCCTTCTTTCTGGGAGGCTTAACGGGAATTGGTTCCTGGGTGGTTACGTCTGGTGGTGCTGTGGCTTCCATATTTATAATCTGGTTGGCCGGTCTCTCAGGGGATGATGTTCCTCCAGAGTTGTTTTTTCGTTGTTTTTCAGAGTCCCGAGCCAGATGAAGTAACAAATTTGCGAGTGAACTCCATAATGCTCCGAACAGGTGAATACTACATCCATAGACAGTATGTAGGGCGTATCCGTGGATGATAGTGTCGATTGCAAGTTTCACTAGTCGGATGATCATGAATATGCCGACTATTCCGGCTGTTGCAGAGCCGAAATTTATAAATCCTTTCCATATTCTTGAGGCAGTACTTTCCACTATTTTATTCAAGGAATCTTCGTCTAACAAGTTGTAGACTGATATTCCTTCAGTATTCATAGAGTGTCCAGTCAATCCTCTGGCTATAGCATTAAGCAGAGCTGGTTTCTCTGCAGGAAACATAATATGACTCCGTAATTTTTCAAGATCTTCATCTGAGTATATTCCGCTCACCGCAAGGGGTCCTGGAGTTAGATATCTCCACGTCAGAGCGGCCATAGGTTTCAATTGATCTGGGGGTAATTGCCTAATTTGGATTTCAGGTGTGATTTGAATCCAGGTATCTTCGATGCGGTACAAGGTGGGTAGTTCGATACTACATTCGCGTTCATTACCGATTTTAGTAACAATCCTTGATTTCGGTGTGATAAATAAGGATTCATTACGTACGGTCACGGGTAATTCTATATAACATTTTCCCGTCTTTCTCACCTTTACCTCAACAGGTATACATTTAATTATCTGGACCGCTTCTCCAGTGGTCACAGCCATGTATCCTGGTCCTTTCATAAGCCGGTAGGCGAATTCGTCAGGTTGAAGCGTAGCGAACGACAACGCGTTCATTATTACTTGCCTTTCCAATTCGCATTTTTGCAAAATGACATTATTATACAGGGATGTCATTTGTTGTCTAACATGTTTCTCGATATACACGAATTTAGAATTCATGTAGGTAAATATATCAAGATTGTTCACAGGTATTGTTCCTCGAGTGGCAAATGTATTTCCTGGTTTAGCTTCCAGGATAAATAATTTTGGATGTTCGGTTCGTAAAAGAGTATAACCACATAGGGGCATCTCTGTGGTTGTCATGAGAGCGAAGGTGATTTCCTGGGTGACCAGACTATAGATAACAGGGGCTTCAGAAGTTTCCTCTGTGATTTTATTGGCGGGTCCTTCGTACAGGACGTCGCATTGATGAAAATTGCAGGTGGTAGTTGGTATGGATTTCCAGAAGGTATATCCGTCATCTGCATCTAGGCAAAAGCCATCGATGAGATCACAAGTTGTACCGGATTTTAATTTAATTTTTCCGGTATTTAATTGGATAGGAACATAGGAAGATTTCAGGGAGATTTTCACGGCTGCTTGGACGACGACGTCGTCCCATGTTCCGTATGGATCATTATATTGAGCTCCTTTACAGTATCCGTCAACTTGCACACGACCAGCTATGGTGAGGCTTCGGTATGTCGTGTGGTTAGCTTTTATACCGGTAACAAGGTTGCCGTTGCCAAAAGAAAGTGTTCCATCTTGGAGCATTCTCAGGCATTGAGAGTATCCAGTTTCATGCACATAGTCGGCTCTCCCATTATGAACTGCAGAAATATGCGAATGCATGCCGCAATGATAGATATTTCTGGATATTTCGACTTTACACTGTATGACTTCGGTGTAACTATAATCGGATAATTGGAGTAGTTGGATATGGACATCAGTGGTATTAGGTTTTCGTATGTTTAAGTCACATTCGCCAACATCAAGTAAGGAGACTGCCGTTATATTAAGGTGTTGTCCACCGCAATCAAATCCAATTAATGCGATGGTTTCGCCTAAGAGGATTAGTAGGATTAGAGGCTTCATGGTGGTCTGAAATTATTACAGTTCCAATTTGATGAGTATATAAGTAGATATATTAACTTCTGCGTACATAAATATCGGGTATAGTTATAGATAAGCGCATGTGGTTAACAGATTTGGTAGTCTTACAACTAAATGAGTACATATTCATACTAATAAGATATAGTTTGTAATTAGATATATATATATGTATGGGTATATAAAGATTTTTTTACTCTAACAAGAAAATCATATAGATATATGTATATGGATTTTTTTTTTTTTTTTCTTTCCTTTTTTATTATTTATTTTATATATATATTTTCCTTTTTCTCTTTTTTGAATATACTTATGCGTATATATTATGTGTATTTTTATGATTTTTAAATCATACATGTATATATATATTTATGTTTTCTTAACATAGTATATAAGTGTGGATCATTGTGTTACGGTATTAGCTTATATAACTTATAATAGTAGAGTATAGATTTTAGGTCGGTAGGACAGTGAAATGAGGAGTGCATTTTGAAATTTTTCAAATTGACAAAGATTCTGCCAAGGTCTCTAAGTCATTAGGGTCACTCCTCCTTTCTACTATTCCGTATTCTAAATCTAAAGTACCAGAATTGACGGACAGTCCCACTAATCGTTTATAGGTGTCCTTCTGGTTCGCTTTAGTTATTTTTTCTATGAATATGTGGTAGGCTCGGAGGCACTTTGCGCACTCTTGGAGAGGACGACTCTCGCGACATAGTTTTCGACAGAGTTTACATTCCTCAGGCGGTACCGTTCCGTACTGGAACGTGTGCGAATATCGAGTTAAGACTCTATTGTAGACCTCGGGTTTATAACAATCGGTACATATAATATACGTGTTATTTGAATTTAACACATCGTGTGTCATCATAGAGACGCATTTTACATATAGGCTGTTAAAGAATGAATCCTCCAGTAGAGGATGTGTTGGTGTTTTTGTTTTCAATAGTGGGCACATTTTGCACCTTGTCCTTTTTAAGCCCGTAAGCCCTGCCTGTGTGTTCTGCAAAAAGCGAAAGCTTCTAATGAGTTTATGTTTCCTCCATGGTCTCTTTCATATAAAGCTCGTTCGAGATAGGAGAAAATACACTCGGTGCAGTGCAGGATGGGACGGACAGTTTCCAAGGTGGATTTACAGTATTCGCAGGTAGGAAAGTTTAAGCTACCGTAAGTTACCCAATGGCAGATTACTAAATCGGGTTTGATTCTAAGTTGTCTAAGTCTATAGCAAGGACAACACATGCGGGTAGGGGTGCGGGTTTTATTGATATATCTTCTATAGAATATGATCTTTCGACAATGCGCTTTATGAAAGTTGGGAAAGTGTGAGGAAAATTGGTGAATGGGGTGGTTACAAGAAGGATCGCCGGCATTACTCATTATGAACCGAGCTGTCAATAGTTTCGGCTCGTTATAAATTCTTGCATATGTTCTCCTTGTGAGTAATACAGGGTGCACCTTCTGCAGTCCCACAATGATGTGCACAAGGCTACAGGTCGAGCACATATGTAACATCTAAAGAGGGAGTAATAGGCTGGGGAGAAAACGGATACATAATGGTAGCTAAGGTATAAAAATTCTCCGTTTTCGAAAGGGACGCACGAGTAGCAATAAAGTTGGTCAGTGGAAAGGCTTTTATAAGCATCTAGTTCCTCGTGTACTAACCGGGATAGGATACTATAATCCTCGTCAGAAATCAACTCTAACAGTATATCCATTTAATTAGTTCCACCAGAGTGTTTCCCGTGTGCTAATTCTCTTTCTCTTTCTCCTTGTAAATAGCGCAAGAAACACCTCCGGCAGTTGGTTATTGGTGTAATAGTTGATACATTATCATTGCACCGACTACGTCGTCTCTACATGGGGGAAGTTTTCGGTTAGGCTATGGTAGTTGATGCGATGTAGTGGAAAGTCAATATACTGTTGACATCTGTTACAGTAATGGTTTCCCGTTTCGCTACAGTAACCGTCGAATTCTTCGTGTATTACTAGATAAGGGGTGCCTGAAGATGATTGGGACAACATATTTATGAGGTGGACGAGGAAGGTCCTTGCTCAATGGATGGAAGGTTATTAGGGGCGGTGTCCCGAAGGATTTGTACAAGGTTCCTGATACATATAAGACAGGTAGAGAGGGGTCTTGCTATGGAGATTGGGCGTTGGCAATATATACACAAGGTTCGGTAGGGATGAGGGGCGAAGGAAATGATGTGTGAATCGATAGGAAGAAAGAATCGTTGGTTAGAGGGAGTATGTAGGAGGCAATAACATGCACAGCAATAATGATGTAAATTATTTAGATTTAGATAACCGTGTAATTTAATGCATACGACATTAGAAAGTGGTTGAGTCATTATAAAGAGTCAATTGCGTATGGTGCGGACAGCGTAAGGATATTGTAGATACAATAGAGACATTGATTTAATGCTCTCAGGGTAATAAGTGAATGGAGACAAAGACTACAATAAAGATTAAGGTGGAGTGGTCCCAGAGAGATGAGATGGATAAGTACTAAAGGAAATTGTGTCGTAGGATGAGGGATTTGGGAGTAACAAGATTCACATATAAGGATATTTAGAGCGGGGGCGCGATATCCTCTTACTTTTAGGCAACACGCGGTGCCGGTGAGGGGCATACTCTAAGGCATGGGGGTTCGATTATGGGTATCTAGAACGAGAGGGTAATCGTAGTCGTCAAGCGAAAGTGTTGCGGCGTGAAGCGCGTCGAGAAACTCACGGCCAACAGTTACGCAGGACACGCACTCGTTGATTGGGCTGATTTTCGTTACGACAGCACCGCACGAAGAGCAGTATTCATCTGCGGCTGTATGACCATTGACGAAGAAATGTTTCTGCATGTATCGGTACGTCTGTATGATTATGGTCGGGCGAAGTCTAGAGTAGCACTTTGTGCATAAATTGGTCTCGTCGTCTAGGTTGAGTGCCCCTACCACGTGTATGCAATGAGCATACAGGAAGGCTTGTTGCACACGCCTCAAGGAAGCGGCGTCCGGCCTCGGCTGAATAGGCCGTCTATGCCAAAGCATCTGTAAGAATGAGAAGGTTAAATTATTATTTCATCCAGGTTGAATGTTTGACAGTTTTATTTTGTTTACGTGGACTAGTCGGACTTGTCTCCCGACTTTGAGTTTGACGTTAGGGGGTAAAATTTCGAGCACTTCATGAGGGCCCGTGTATTGGTCTGAGAATTTCCCTTTCTGTGGTTCCTTTAATAGAAATACATACATTCCTCTTTCTAATTGCTGTGGATTCTGGTTACGATCGTAATACTTTTTACTTCTTTCTTTAGCTTGTATGAGGTTCAATCTAGCTTGTCTTTGTAAATCGTTGATTTTATTAAAGAGGTTAGTTATATATTCATGATACGTAGGTTCGATATTCTCTTCGATAATAGGATGAGCTGAGGGTAATCGGGCTATTCGTCCGAAAACTAACTCATAAGGTGAGTATCTTGTGCCTTCGTGAACGCTGGTGTTATACGAAAACATGGCAAGTCTGATGTATTCATCCCAATTTGTTTCCTTGTCTATCTGGGTTTTCAGATATTCAGTCAGCACATGATGAGATCTTTCCAAGGATCCATTAGACTGTGGATAATATGCGGTAGTTCTAAAATGTTGGATATGAAATCTCTTGGTTAATTGTCGCATTAAAGCAGACAGGAAGTTTGTTCCTTGATCGGTTAATATGGCACGAGGTGTACCATAAATGCAAATAAAATCTTTCGTGAAAGCGTCTGCAATTGTTAAGGATGTAGCTTCTCTTAGTGGTACGGCGACAGAATATTTAGTTAGTAAATCTTGCATTGTTAGTATGTATTGGTTGCTTTTGGTGGTTATGGGTAGAGGGCCCATAATGTCTAAAGATAATTTATCGAAAGCGGAACCGGGAGTATCCGTGATAACCATAGGTTGTTTAGTTTTTACTCTGGTTAATTTCTTTAATTGACAATCGCGGCAATTTCTAATAAATTCTTGAATGTCTTTTTTCATAGTTTTCCAATAATACTGAGGTCTAAGACGATTGTAGGTTTTCGTCACGCCTTTATGTCCACCAACAGCGGAGGCATGATTTTCTGAAATTAGGGTTTGTCGATTGTTTATTTCAGGTGTTTGGATTAAGTCCAAACATATTGTTATGTAAATTGGTAATTCTTGTAGATGTCTTTTAAGTTGATTTAAGATGTATGACCATGGAAGGTCATCGAAACGTTCGGTCTTATTGATACTCAAGGAAGGAAGTCCGATTTCGGTAATGACGTCTACTAAAGAACGCAAGCAATTTTTAAGATTTTGAGCTTCTATGAGGGTTCGGTCGTCGTGCTTGATAGGGAGGGCAATCAGAGTGTTTCCTTTTACGGTACATACTCTTGCTCTTTCAAAAGTTAGGTCCTCATATTTGGGAAGTAAATTAGCTTCTTGGTAGGCTTTTGCACCTCTATCGTAAGGGGCTCCATTTAAATAAATAAAAATAATATGATTGTCTTTTTGCTGTAATAAGCTTCCTCTGGCTTCTCGCGCTAAAGCTCGGCTCCACGGTGGAGGAACGGATGGAGCTGGTCGGTGTGGTACAATGTTAGAGTCTAGTATTTCTTCGTAATTTTCGTCATCGCTTTCAGTGGAATCGGTCACTTCTTCAATGCTGAATGTATAGTTATCATTATCTTCTTGTTCGGCGGAGTGATTTTGAAGATCTTCTGGAGTTGGAATTCTGGGAGAAAGGGGGTTTCGAGTAGGTGGTTGTGGGGGTTTTGATTTTTGTTGGCTAATTTCTTTGTTTTGTTTTTCAGGTTCGTTGGGATTTCCTCGAGATTTTTGAGGTTTATGCGAGAACATGGATTCATCAGAAGAATACTCAGCGTCCTCGATAAGGAACAGCGGAGCGGCTGGATTAACAGGTGGGTTTCTAGATAGCGCATCAGCGTTATTATTTAACGTTCCCTTCTTATATTGTATCTCGTATTGATATTCTGATATTTTCGTTCTCCATTTCCATAATCTGGATGAAGGATCCTTAACAGAATGCAGCCAAACTAATGGTTTATGATCGGTTACTATGGTGAATAATCTTCCGTACAGGTATGGTCGAAAGTGAGTTACACAGTAAATGATAGCTAAACATTCCTTTTCTATTGTTGAATAATTTTGCTCTGCAGGATTCAGAATGCGGGAAGTGTAGGCGACGGGGAGATCTTTTCCGATCGGTCCTTGGCTAAGGACTCCTCCTACTGCATATCCGGATGCATCAGTGGTCAATATAAATGGTTTGGTAAAGTCAGGGTATTGTAAAATAGGTTCGGAACAAAGCGAATTTCTTAGGATGTCGAAGGCTTCTTTGTGTTTTATAGTCCATTCAAACTTTCGGTCTTTCTTCAAAAGATCTGTTAAAGGTTTCGCGACTTTTGAAAAATTAGGTATAAATCTCCTGTAATATCCGGCTAATCCTAAGAATTGTTTGATGTTTTTGGGATTCCTTGGGGTCGGGAAATTCATAATTGCTTTTACTTTAGCGGGATCGGGTTTAACTCCACCTGATCCGATTATATGTCCCAGATACATCACTTCACGTCTTAAGAATTCGCACTTGTCTGGTTGTAATTTTAAATTTGCGGCTTTTAATCTTTGCATTAATCTTTCAAATTTAATTTCATGTTCTTTCAGGGATCTCGCATATATGACGATGTCATCCATATAGACGAACAACTCATTTCCTTGAAGTCCAGAGAGGACGTTATCCATCAACCTTTGAAAGGTCGCGGGAGCATTTTTTAATCCGAAAGGCATTCTTTTAAACTGATAATGCCCATATGGTGTAGAAAAAGCGGTCTTATGAGCGTCTTTAACTGCCATAGGTATTTGGTGAAAACCAGAGGCTAAATCCAATATGGAAAAATATTTGGCGGATCCGAGTTGGTCTAATATATCAGTTATATTAGGTAAGGGATAAGCGTCTCCTATCGTTTTTTCATTAAGATTCCGGTAGTCGATTACCATTCGCCATCTTTTATTTCCCAGCGAGTCTGGTTTCTTCGGGACTATCCACAATGGTGAGTTATAAGGAGATGTTGAGGGTTCGATTAATCTTGAAGACAATAATTCGTTCACTTGTCTATTAATTTCTTCCTTGTGTACGGGGGGGAATCTGTACTGTTTTGTGTGAACGGGTATGTCGTTAAGAGTGGGAATGAAATGTTGAGCAGCATTGGTTGCTTGAAGAATTTCACTAGGAAGGTGAAATCTCTCGGAATGTTTAAGGACTAATAATTGAATGTTCTCTGATTCCTCGGAATTCAGATGCTCGAGGCGGAGGAGTTGTAAAATATCTGATGCTCTATCAGTATGTGAAGAGTGTATTTGATTGAAATATAGAGGGTTATCTATATTTTTAGGGAGGTCCCCTAAGGGTTGACGTAGAAAAGTAGAGTTATTGAGATTAGGAGTTAGAATAGGTTCTTCCGAAGGCCCTAAGGTTCCGGAGGAATTATTATTTGTGTTGTAGATATCAAAATCTTGTAATTCCACAGATGGAATGTTGAGAGTTATTTCTTCCTCAGAAGTGTTAAAAATAGGCATATAAGCCTTTCCATTGTTGTTAGTGACGATGGCTTCGCCAAAATATATGCCTTTGGCGGGGTCATGTCGGGGTACGTATCCATTCTGTTTCTCAGGATTTGAAATACAAAAGGAACAGGGGGTAACTGTTCTTTTCTTTAAGCATATGGTATTTGTGTTGGAGAAAGGAATTCTTGCTTCTTCGTATTGCAAGCAATTGTCTTTATAATTCAATATAACAGATCGTTCCCTCAGGAATTTGTTACCTAAAATTCCATCTTGAGCGAATCCGATTAAATCGGATATGACATAAAATTCGGTTAATTCTCCGAGTATAAATATTGAAATTACTCCCAGAGTAATAATGGTTTCAGATGCTATTCCTTGTAGGGCCAGAGAGTTGGTTTTATCGAGAATAACGTGCGGTCCCAAGCATTTTTGTTTAATGAGATTAAGCCCTGATCCAGAGTCAACCATAAATTTACAATAATTCATTAAATCTGGAGAAGTTAAAGTAATTGTAGGTAATTCCATGGTTTGTCTTGTATCATTTATTTGGCAGATTCTGAGGTTTGTTCGGATTCTTCCGAGGGAGTTGTTGTATTGATCTTTTTTTGAATAAGGTAGGCAGGACGTCCTTGTTGTAGGTCGTTCCGGCGGACGTCGATTTTCATCGGAACGCCCCGTTCGTTTCCCGAGGTGCTAGGTTGATTCATTTCTTGAGCTCGTCTATAGGCGAATTTGCGACATTCTTCTATAAGATGTCCGGGAGTTTTACAATATCGACAAATCTTAGTTTGATAATTATGTTGAGGTTGTGCAGTTATTATTGCCTTGTTTGGTGTAACGGGGTACGGGGGTTGAGAATTTGGTTGACCATTATTCGGGCGGTACGAGGGTCGATATCCGCTATTATTATTATTGTTAATATTATTGTTTACAGGGTTTCGTCGGACAATATTACTGGTATTGTTAGGAAGATCAGCGCGTGGTTGGAAGTTTGGACGGAAGAGAGTTCGTTTACGAATATTCTCCGCTTCGATAGTCTTAGATAGTTGTATAGCTGTGCTAATTCCTTCTTCGAAGGTTCTTGGGCGCTCTAGTTTTACTCGCACTAATAACTCGGAGGGAAGCCCGTTAATAAAACTATTCATTGTGGTTGCTTCTATAGCGTCCTTATTTCGTTCGCCGATATTTCCGGATAGATCGGATTCTCCGTCTATAATAGCGGTGCGTAACTCCTGTACTCTCGCGATATAATCGAAAATATTTTCATTCTGTTTCATATAAATGTTAGCTAATTCTCCTCTATATTGGTCGACCGATTTGTTAGGTCCAAAAATGAGTTTTAATCGTTTGGTCAATTCTAGTACGGTGTGGCATTCTACTCCTTCTATGGCGGAATAAGCATGTCCCTGTAGTTTATTGATAATAAGTTGCACGAGATGGTATTCATGTGTTACGTCCCGTTACAAAAATTTATTTTAAATATATAATCAATATATAATCACATTACATTACTACTTATATACTCTCTCGAGTTAGTTTTTGCTATTATATAATCGAATAATAATATAAAATTATAGAAGATCAAAATGCTGTATTATTCATACAAAGAGAATATTTCTAAAAATACTTCATTCACTCTTTATATAAAGAAAACTCAGTTATATTTAATTATTCTATATAATGAACCCACATTACATGTGCAAAAGATTCTTTAAATTCATATTAAAACTCTACAGTAAATAGCACATTGATCTTCTTGCCTTATTTTTCATAAAATATAAATTGCAATAAGCCTGCATGGCTTAAGAGATGAAACGCGCCTATAAAACTTCAACACTATTTACTCTCAATGCGCCTATATAACGTTGATCATATATACATACAGTAAAATTCTATATTAAATACTTTAATACTAATCTTATATTACTTTCAGCTCTTATAAGGGGATCAAAAACGCTATAATACAAATAATTCACTCTAATTACTGCAATTACAATATTCTTTCGCCTAGAAAAGCATTATAATTCATATTAAATAGCCTTATTGATCTTCCTTCTATTAAGCGCCTGCAAAACCGCAGCCGTTTATACTCTTAAAGCGCCTACAGAATCTATATCGTATATACAAACGCCTAAAAACTTATACTACAGTATAAGCAGCGCCTACAGAATAGTAACCTCTTATACTTTTAAAGAGCCTGCAAGACTTCAACCCTTTCTACATGGGATGGTAAAGTCAATTCCTACTTTACCGACCAAGGATAAATGATAATATAGGAAATTCCTACCTTACCGACTGATGATAAAACAGATTTCTACTTTACCGACTTATTGTTACCGACACCTTACTACCTTACCGACTTATGGTAACTTACCAACCCAACGACTTACCGACCTACCAGTTACCGACGTTCTACCAGGAGCATACCTCTTTTATGAATATGCTACCCTGATACTTTAAAATTTTAAAACTTTAATTTTAAAGATATTAACCAACAAATATATATATATTTATATATATTCTTTCACTAGGAGCATGCCTCTTTCATATACATGCTATCCTAATACTTTAATTTTATTTAAATTCAGAAGTTACCGACATACTAACTTACCGACTTACCGACGTATACCTCCTATGAGAATATACTATCCTGATACATTATAAATCTTTAAACCCAAATTTTGAGGACCACAGCCGAATATTTACACATGTTTTTACATAATTCCATATATTTTCGACTCCCTAATCTACAGGGAGGTCCAAATGTTAAATTCCATTATTCTTACAAATTTTGAAGTCTTGTTGGTAAAACATATTTCTTATACGTACACATACTATAGATACTTTTATTTAGCCGTCTACATATACTATATATGCGTTACTAAATACGCATATTCATATTGTTTATAACAAAGATTCGACCATGAGCGGGCGGGAATTTAAAATTTTTAGTGTGGGGAACAGGTGTCCTTCGATTACAATAGATTTGCGTCGCCAAATTATCGCATCGGCTTATCTTAAATTATTATAAATTATTTACTGTNTGTTACACAGTAAATGATAGCTAAACATTCCTTTTCTATTGTTGAATAATTTTGCTCTGCAGGATTCAGAATGCGGGAAGTGTAGGCGACGGGGAGATCTTTTCCGATCGGTCCTTGGCTAAGGACTCCTCCTACTGCATATCCGGATGCATCAGTGGTCAATATAAATGGTTTGGTAAAGTCAGGGTATTGTAAAATAGGTTCGGAACAGAGCGAATTTCTTAGGATGTCGAAGGCTTCTTCGTGTTTTATAGTCCATTCAAACTTTCGGTCTTTCTTCAAAAGATCTGTTAAAGGTTTCGCGACTTTTGAAAAATTGGGTATAAATCTCCTGTAATATCCGGCTAATCCTAAGAATTGTTTGATGTTTTTGGGATTCCTTGGGGTCGGAAAATTCATAATCGCTTTTACTTTAGCGGGATCGGGTTTAACTCCACCTGATCCGATTATATGTCCCAGATACATCACTTCACGTCTTAAGAATTCGCACTTGTCTGGTTGTAGTTTTAAATTTGCGGCTTTTAATCTTTGCATTAATCTTTCAAATTTAATTTCATGTTCTTTCAGGGATCTCGCATATATGACGATGTCGTCCATATAGACGAACAACTCATTTCCTTGAAGTCCAGAGAGGACGTTATCCATCAACCTTTGAAAGGTCGCGGGAGCATTTTTTAATCCGAAAGGCATTCTTTTAAACTGATAATGCCCGTATGGTGTAGAAAAAGCGGTTTTGTGAGCGTCTTTAACTGCCATAGGTATTTGGTGAAAACCGGAGGCTAAATCCAATATGGAAAAATATTTGGCGGATCCGAGTTGGTCTAATATATCAGTTATATTAGGTAAGGGATAAGCGTCTCCTATCGTTTTTTCATTAAGATTCCGGTAGTCGATTACCATTCGCCATCTTTTATTTCCCAGCGAGTCTGGTTTCTTCGGGACTATCCACAATGGTGAGTTATAAGGAGATGTTGAGGGTTCGATTAATCTTGAAGACAATAATTCGTTCACTTGTCTATTAATTTCTTCCTTGTGTACGGGAGGGAATCTGTACTGTTTCGTGTGAACGGGTATGTCGTTAAGAGTGGGAATGAAATGTTGAGCAGCATTAGTTGCTTGAAGAATTTCACTAGGAAGGTGAAATCTCTCGGAATGTTTAAGGACTAATAATTGAATGTTTTCTGATTCCTCGGAATTCAGATGCTCGAGGCGGAGGAGTTGTAAAATATCTGATGCTCTATCAGTATGTGAAGAGTGTATTTGATTGAAATATAGAGGGTTATCTATATTTTTAGGAAGGTCCCCTAAGGGCTGACGTAGAGAAGTAGAGTTATTGAGATTAGGAGTTTGAATAGGTTCTTCCGAAGGCCCTAAGGTTCCGGAGGAATTATTATTTGTGTTGTAGATATCAAAATCTTGTAATTCCACAGATGGAATGTTGAGAGTTATTTCTTCCTCAGAAGTGTTAAAAATAGGCATATAAGCCTTTCCATTGTTATTAGTGACGATGGCTTCGCCAAAATATATGCCTTTGGCGGGGTCATGTCGGGGTACGTATCCATTTTGTTTTTCGGGATTTGAAATACAAAAGGAACAGGGGGTAACTGTTCTTTTCTTTAAGCATATGGTATTTGTGTTGGAGAAAGGAATTCTTGTTTCTTCGTATTGTAAGCAATTGTCTTTATAATTTAATATAACAGATCGTTCCCTCAGGAATCTGTTACCTAAAATTCCATCTTGAGCGAATCCGATTAAATCGGATATGACATAAAATTCGGTTAACTCTCCGAGTATAAATATTGAAATTACTCCCAGAGTAATAATGGTTTCAGATGCTATTCCTTGTAGGGCCAGGGAGTTGGTTTTATCGAGAATAACGTGCGGTCCCAAGCATTTTTGTTTAATGAGATTAAGCCCTGATCCAGAGTCAACCATAAATTTACAATAATTCATTAAATCCGGAGAGGTTAAGGTAATTGTAGGTAATTCCATGGTTTGTCTTGTATCATTTATTTGGCAGATTCTGAGGTTTGTTCGGATTCTTCCGAGGGGGTTGTTGTATTGATCTTTTTTTGAATAAGATAGGCAGGACGTCCTTGTTGTAGGTCGTTCCGGCGGACGTCGATTTTCATCGGAACGCCCCGTTCGTTTCCCGAGGTGCTAGGTTGATTTATTTCCTGAGCTCGTCTATAGGCGAGTTTGCGACATTCTTCTATAAGATGTCCGGGAGTTTTACAATATCGACAAATCTTAGTTTGATAATTATGTTGAGGTTGTGCAGTTATTATTGCCTTATTTGGTGTAACGGGGTACGGGGGTTGAGAATTTGGTTGACCATTATTGGGGCGGTACGAGGGTCGATATCCGCTATTATTATTATTGTTAATATTATTGTGTACAGGATTTCGTCGGACAATATTACTGGTATTGTTAGGAAGATCAGCGCGTGGTTGGAAGTTTGGACGGAAGAGGGTTCGTTTACGAATATTCTCCGCTTCGATAGTCTTAGATAATTGTATAGCTGTGCTAATTCCTTCTTCGAAGGTTCTTGGGCGCTCTAGTTTTACTCGCACTAATAACTCGGAGGGAAGCCCGTTAATAAAACTATTCATTGTGGTTGCTTCTATAGCGTCTTTATTTCGTTCGCCGATATTTCCGGATAGATCGGATTCTCCGTCTATAATAGCAGTGCGTAACTCCTGTACTCTCGCGATATAATCGAAAATATTTTCATTCTGTTTCATATAAATGTTAGCTAATTCTCCTCTATATTGGTCGACCGATTTGTTAGGTCCAAAAATGAGTTTTAATCGTTTGGTCAATTCTAGTACGGTGTGGCATTCTACTCCTTCTATGGCGGAATAAGCGTGTCCCTGTAGTTTATTGATAATAAGTTGCACGAGATGGTATTCATGATATACCGGTATCAAGTCGAGGGCGCGTTCGCAAATTTTGCTAAAATGAAAAACTGACATTTTATGTCCGTCGAATTTTGGTACAGTGTCGATAGCGTCTTTGAGACGTATCGGGGAGGGTTGGTCTACAGGGTCATGATGTTGGGAAGTTTGATGGGAAAATGATCGTTCTTCACGCGGGGCATATCTCTCTTCCCTTTGAGCGAGTTCTAAGTTTGCAAGTCTTGAATTAATTCTTTCGACACAACTAGTTATCGTTTGCATTGAAGCCATTAGTTGCTCGATGGCGGGTTGTTCGTGAACTTCAGCCTTTCCTTTACGATCCATTTCTTCTTGCATCTTTGTTAAATGTTCGTTCTGAGCTTGCAGAGATTCAGCTTGTTCTCTCATTTGTCTTTCCTTTTCATTTAATTTTTGCATTAAAATTTCGGTTTCTTCTGCCGTATATTGTTTTCTAGTAGCACCGGCGGCTACAGAGCTTGTTGAGCTTGATCGGGTCTGCATGACGTCTTCGAAAATTTATTTCTATTCGTCGACAACTCTCCACGAAGCTTAGATTCTTTAGGCAGATCCCACCGACAATTCTCCACGAAGCTTAGATTCTTTAGGCAGATCCCACCGCTGCCACCATTTTTTTGTTACGTTTTGAGATTTCGTTGTTACGTCTCGATAGTAACTTCTCACGTATTTATTTGTTACGCAATTGTAACTTCTCTCTATTTCTTTTTCAGGGCAACCTGCCAAGCCGGCTATACCCTAGGACGCCGAGAGACTAAGAATCTTTTGCGCTTCTTTCAGGAGAGGGATTGACGATGGGAAATAGATTAGGTGCGTTGAACCTGACCCAATTTATCCTTTTTGATCTGTTTTCTTTTATTAGTTTACTTCCTTAGAGCTTTACAAATCTTTATTATTGTTATTATTGTTATTATTTGACAGTTGTAGATAGTGTATATCGTTATACGTATAGATGTGTGTATGTAGTTAATGTTCTTCTCTATAGCATTTCTAAGGCGATATCTAGATATGGTTATTATTCGCGGTTGTTGAAGAAATTATCTCGCTGCAAGTATTCGTAGATCTCGATAAAATCTTCGTCTGTTAGTCCTGCGAGGGGTTGGATACTGCTTGGTAAGACTAGGTCCTCTGGTTCCGGGTAGAAATTTGGTTCAGGGGGATCCAGAACTTGACCTGGGTTGGATGGACCAGCCTCAGTTTCTGTGCTTTGTTCTATGGGTCTTCGTTCTTCCGGTATGGAAGGAAGATCTTCCAGTGTCCTGACCGGCGAGTAGCTGGGATTAGATGAATCCTGGATGGGGGAGTAGTTGGGCGATGGCGGCCTGGCTCTGGGCTGTTGTTCCTCTTGAAGAACCGCTGGGGGTTTCGGGGAGGACGATAAGGGTATGCGCGGGAGGGCGCGAAACTACGCACTGGAGAGTACCTTGTTACTCTGCTTGTTAGGTCGTTCTCGTCGGCAAACAACTGACGAGCTGTAGGGAGCCTAAGTACCGACCGGGAGGCACGCCTGCGGCGTATACCCGCGGCACGGAGGGGAATTTCGCGTCCAACGGAAGAAGTTCGGCGGGGGTTAACCATCTACCGAGGGAATACGACTATTTAGTATGTTTGATGCGATTGATTTAACACAAAAGGGGTTTACTTACGATGATGCGTAGAAAGGTACCTGTTAAGATGAATGGTTTTATAAGGTAAATGTAGTCACAGCAAGGTGGTTCATAGAGTTAAGACGAATAATACGGCTTAACGGATTATTATGAGATAAACGAATGTAGATTATGATAGTATATCTCACTCGTTCTCATATCATGGTTGAAACGTTCGGCTATATACAGTTCATTGGGGTACAGCAATTAATGATTTATTTAATATATTTTGAATTTTTCAGGGGCATGCGGTTGCACCGCGAGGTCCGGAGATTCTGGGGGTACAGACAAGGATACGGGTAAGAGCGGCTGGCTTACTTCAGATAAGTATAAAATTCATAAAATGTTTTCGATAGTTAACTTGTAAGCCAGTGCATTAATTCTATTATTTCGACAGATCCTCTAGGAGCGAGTCTTAGATTCTGAGTCTAGTATCGATGTGCAAGACGTCACGTCACAGCGGCACAGGATCCACGGAGAAATTCTTTCAGAGAAGCTCTCCGTGAAAGCGGCAGAGGAGTAGAATTTGCTACTCAATGCACATCGAGTGACTAACTCGAACGACGCTACACTCTAGGATACGCTTCGAGCGTTCTCAGAGGGTCGGTTGAAATTTAAATTATTCAACTCGAAAGAAAAATTTAAAGTCTGTATACGGACAGGTAGGATTCGGGGAAAATTGTCGTACAACGGATGATAATTTATCTAGCATATACTGAATTTCCAGGAGCATGCGGCTGCACCGAGAGGTCTGGAGATTCAAGGATACAGACGAGGATACGGGTAAGAGCGGCTGGCTTACTTCAGATAAGTATAAAATTCATAAAATGTTTTCGATAGTTAACTTGTAAGCCAGTGCATTAATTCTATTATTTCGACAGATCCTCTAGGAGCGAGTCTTAGATTCTGAGTCTAGTATCGATGTGCAAGACGTCACGTCACAGCGGCACAGGATCCACGGAGAAATTCTTTCAGAGAAGCTCTCCGTGAAAGCGGCAGAGGAGTAGAATTTGCTACTCAATGCACATCGAGTGACTAACTCGAACGACGCTACACTCTAGGATACGCTTCGAGCGTTCTCAGAGGGTCGGTTGAAATTTAAATAATTCAACTCGAAAGAAAAATTTAAAGTCTGTATACGGGCAAGTAAGATTCTGGGAAAATTGTCAATATATTTAGAATAAATCAACCTAATATACGAAGTTATTATCAAGGTTGATTAAGAATGATTATTATTTTATTATTTCCTTACCGGATGACGGGATCAATGGAAGAATAAAGGCACCGCTGCTCCTTCCCTGGATTGCTCGACCTCGGTGAGAACCTGAAGAAGTGGCAAGGCAGCGCAGAGAATGGCCAAAGACTCAGAGGTTGCTGGATGGTAGCACTTTATTAAAGTGTTAATGTTGATACAGCTCTCTTCATAGAGATTGAGACTAAGTCCCGAAAGAAAAAAAAAATCAAAATCGCGACTAAGTTATTTTCGAATAAGTTAAGGTGTCCGGTAGGCTTCTAGGTTTTTCCTCTTCGAGAGCTAGAGATCTGATGGGCGTAGAGAGAGCTGAGACACAGGCTAGTTAATGGCGCAGAGACACACCCGGCGGCGGCGGCGGCGGCCTTATATACCTTCCTCTGGTTCGATGTTTAATGGTAGGGAGAAGAGGTGGGCCTTTTTGGTGATTGGTGGGTCGGCTGCTGGAGCTATCCCTTCCTGCTATGAGTTTGCGATGTGGTGGGTGAGAGTTTTGTGGTAGGGATTGCAAGTCTTGCGTCTTAGATTTATTAAATAATTTTAGAATAATTTTTAATAATGATTTTTAACAATCAGAATTTTTTTATAATATCGTATTTATGTTATTAGAAAATTTGAGTTCGATTTATAACAATTGTTTAAATTTTAAGTGATATTTTGGTAAATTCTGATGTATTAAACCATTATTATTACAATGATTTTTACAATGGTGCGTATATAGTTAAAATTAATAATTAGTGATTAATTAATATTTAGTAAATTAATAATTAGTAATAATTAGTAAAGAAAAATTTAGCATTTGGATTGCAGATTCTAACGCAACGGATGCGAAGATGGCTTATCTCTTTTTCTAAAAATAGATATGCTGGATGTCCTTCGAAGAATGCTCACTGCATTCTTTCTCTTTATAAGACGCATTAGTAACAGTAATATTTTTTAATGAATTACCTTTTAAAATTCGTTTACGTGGTTTAAATTGGCATATTACACGTATTATTTCCAGGTTTAATAATTATCTTAAGACTAATTATTAAGATTTATCATTTACAAGATATATTTTTATTTATTTAATAAAGGCTTTAACAATTAGAATTTTTGTGGTTTTATATGTATATATTTTAAAATTTTCAAAGTCGACTTTTAATGATTACTCAAGTCTATGAATAATATTTTAATAAATTCTAATGCGTTAAGCCATTATTATTACAATAAATTTTACAATAAGAATATATGGAAATTAATTATCGCTTCGCTTAATAGTTATTATGTCGCTAAAAGAAATTTTATTCTTACAGTTCTCGGAACAACGTATGAAAAAGCGGCTCGTTTTACTTCTAAGAATGATCACGACGGATGTGCTCGAAGAATTCATTGCACGCTCTACCGTGATCTTTTATTCAAGAGGTCTTTTGATTCTGACAATATTTTATTCTTTGAAGATTTTCATTTGGGCGACTTTTATATTAGCACATATATATATATATATATATGTATAGATATGTATTCGCATATTGCTTATGAAAATTGATTTCAGCAAGTTTTTACTGAATCGTATTTAATAATCATCGTATAAGATTAATAATTATTGTATAAAATCTTGGGGTTGTTAATATTAATTATTTGTTAATATTCGTAATATATATATATATATATGTTTTGTGTGCTGATTAATTTTGTCGCGGTAGCAGTCTATTATATCTCCTCCTTTGTTTTATTGTTAAATTTGTTACAAAATGTATATGCATATAGCATGCATATACATATAGGGATATTGTTGGACAAGTTAATATATATATGTGTCAATTTCTATCGCGACGCGTATTTATTGTATTTATACCGTTATTTTATTGAATTTGGTTATAAAATATATATGCGTATATGTAAATTTAGTCAATTTATATGTTACATATAGTATGCATATATATAGGGATAATTTTGGACAAGTTAAGATATATATTTGTAAATTTCCATCGCGACGCTTATTTATTGTATTTATACCTTTATTTTATTGAGTTTTGTTGTAAAGTATATATGCGTATATGCAAATTTATTCGATTTATATGTTACATATTGTATGCATATATATAGGGAGATTTCTGGACATGTTAATATATATATATGTGTCAATTTCTATCGCGACGCGTATTTATTGTATTTATACCGTTATTTTATTGAGTTTGGTTATAAAATATATATGCGTATATGTAAATTTAGTCAATTTATATGTTACATATAGTATGCATATATATAGGGATAATTTTGGACAAGTTAAGATATATATTTGTAAATTTCCATCGCGACGCTTATTTATTGTATTTATACCGTTATTTTATTGAGTTTGGTTATAAAATATATACGCGTATATGTAAATTTATTCGATTTATAGGTTACATATAGTATGCATATATATATAAAGGTGTATATTTTTATCTATTAATATATGTTAATTTTTCGTCCTGACGATTGTTTATTACGTCTCTACTTTTATTTTATTGGATTTTGTTATAAAATATGTATGCATATGTGTATATGTAGTCAGTTCATATGTCACATATAGTATGCATATATATGTATATAGAGGTATGATACTGGATAATAGTATAATATTAATAGAGAATACTTTGTTAATGCTTAATTATAAAAGAGAAGTCGATGTATTAATTTGGTTTGCATTCATGCGAGCGCGAATTTAGATCTTCCCTCTGCCTTTAGGTCGGGAGAGGATGTTTAAAAATTCCAATGGAGATAACGCGACGTGCTGGACTTGGCCTTGCACGCTTGTTCGACTCGTAGAGTTATACGCATAATATTCTTTGTGCAATATTATTCGTAAGTACACGTATTATTTCTCTATTTCTCTCGTGTTTTCACGTTTTATTTCCTTTGACTTAATGATATATGTATATTATGCATGGTAAGAAGTTGCTGTCATTATATTCATTGTTGAAATTTTTTTATTTTTATTTAATAAAGTTTTTAAATTTAGATTCTAATTTTTGAGTGTTATTTCACACGTTATGCAGCTGGGCCTTATTCATTTCTTGGAAGATTTTAGTCTTACATTATTAAATTTGCATATGTTCATATGCACGTATATATATATGTATTTATATATATACAGGGCGATCCCGAAAAACCTTCCGTCTTTAAAATGACGTATTCCTGACACTATTCTAAGACAATTTTTTCTTTACCAAAATTTGATTTGAAGCGTAGTTTTTGAGTTATAAGCAAAAATAGTTAGTAAATCACGCGTCGAGTACAGGAGGCAGGCAGGGGCGGCCCGGCGCGCCGTGAACGCGGGCGCAGCTGATCGCCCGACAGGCGATTACCACTGCATGAGTCACTAACTATTTTATCTTATAACATAAAATTATGCTTTAAATAAAATTTTAAAGAAGAAAATGTCTTAGAATTACATCAGGAATACGTGTTCCTTAAAATAATGTTAATTATTAAAAGTTATTCCGGATCGCCGACCGTCGAACGCTGTAATCAGCTGATTGCTACATGCGATGTGTGTATGGTGGAGTGTGTGCGTAAAAGAGAGAGAGAGAGAGAAAGAGAGAGAGAGAGAGAAGGGGAGGAAGGGTAAGGGTGAGAAGGTTTTAGCCGATTGTTCGTCTTATCTCGCGTCAATCACGCGCCACGCGCAAGGCGTTTATTGTTAGATGTCGCGTGTCGCGTTTCTGGCAACACATAACCCTCGTGGTCGCGCAGTCTCCGCGGTCCGTCGCTTCGCGTCGAGTCATGTGTTCTCTCGCATTCGCGTTTCTTTTAAAGTAATTTTAAGTCTCGATAAAACGATGGGAATCGAGTGAGTAATAAACAGTAAACTCGTTATCGCGTAATCTGTGTCAATCGAGTGTAAGAGTGTTTCGAAGTGAGAAAGTTTCGATGTGCCGCGCATCTCTAACAATCAGCGGTGCAGCGATCTAATAATCGTGCAGCAGTTACAACAATACGTAGCATGAAGATTCGCTACGCTGCTACCAGGTGAGTGAGCAATAAGTAAGCAGAGTAAGTGAGTGAGTGAGTGAGAGAATGAGTGACTAAATGACAGAGTGTTGTAAAAGAGAGAGAGAAAAAAGTGTATGCGTACGTGCGTACGTGTGTATGAATGTCTGTCCCTTTTACCCTTCCTCCCTCTCTCTCTCTCTCTCTTTCTCTTTCTCTCTCTCTCTCTCTCTCTTTCTCTCTCTCTCTCTCTCTCTCTTTTACGCACACTCCGCCATACACACATCGCATGTAGCAATCAGCTGATTACAGCGTTCGACGGTCGGCGATCCGGAATAACTTTTAATAATTAACATTATTTTAAGGAACACGTATTCCTGATGTAATTCTAAGACATTTTCTTCTTTACCAAAATTTTATTTAAAGCATAATTTTATGTTATAAGATAAAATAGTTAGTGACTCATGCAGTGATAATCGCTTGTCGGGCGATCAGCTGCGCCCGCGCGCGCCGGGCCGCCCCTGCCTGCCTTCTGTACCCGACGCGTGATTTACTAACTATTTCTGCTTATAACTCAAAAACTACGCTTCAAATCAAATTTTGCTAAAGAAAAAATTGTCTTAGAATAGTGTCAGGAATACGTCATTTTAAAGACGGAAGGTTTTTCGGGATCGCCCTGTATATATACGTATAAGAGTGCTCATATGTGAATGTTCGTGCATTTTACAATTGTGTATATACATTTTATATTCATAGTAGCTATAGATGTCCATCCTTAATATTATTATTTTATTTATTCAGGCGATACTTTTGCCAGGGGGGTACCCGGTGAGTAGGAACACGAATATAGGGTGTCCATATATTTTCGTCATATGAAGACTTACTAGTAAGTAATATTCTGACATAATTATACTTAATAAGGTTTGGTATTATGAAATTTTGTCATTAAAGTACTTGAAAAAGGGGGATTATTATAGTTGAAAACTTTTTATATGAAGTGTTAATATTTTATAAGGCTTGGTACATGCATTCATATATAGAAGAGTGTGATCGTAAATGTTCATGGTTGATTTTTGATGATGTTCATTGGCCTTATTCTGATTTTTTAATTATTTTAATCTAAATTTTATATTATTTTGTTCATTTATGCTAGTTGGTTTTTCTTTCTTTTCATTGGCTCATGTGTATATGCCTTAAGCATATAGATGCTATCCATTTTGTTATACTTAATGCTTTGCAAATTTTTATAAAATATTGACAGCCTCGTGTTAGAAATTATTATTCTTATGACCAAATATTATTTTACATTAATTTTTCAGGCATCCAGGAGGGGGGTCATGTGACTTCGTCATATAAGGTATTCTTATTTGATTTTCAGGTAAGATCACTTTAAATTATTATTTGTGTTATGGGCCGCTAGTATTTGGTTAAATTTCGTTATTAGCTTATTATAAGTGAATATTTTATTTGTTAAGGTCTTATTATTCATTTATTATTGGTTATAAGAGTGGATGCATATATATATATATAGATATATATATATATATATTCATATGTATAATTGTTAGAATTATTTTGTAGAATTTGAAGCTAGATTTTACTACCAAAATTTTGTTTCTGAAATTTTCTTATCGTTAATATTTTTATTAATTTATGGTCTAAGAACATATATTCATTTTTGTTTGGTTTTAGGTGTCAACAGGTTTAGCAAGAAAAACAAGCAGTGCTGAATTAAAATGTTGATGGTCAAGGATATATTATTATTTCTAAGGGTAAGTCTTATTAAAATTTATGCAAATTCATTATTGTTATTATTATTGTTATTAGTGTTATTATTATTATTTGCATTTAAGCAATTTCAATTTTAATCATAGAGAATTATTAGTACCATATAATTTATTAGTTTTATCAATTGTTAAATTTTGGTTATTATCTTACGTTTTTATTTATAATTTTGTCTTTACAAGTTTCATAGGATATTTATTAAATATTCATTGTTAGTTGGGGATTAATATATATATATCTTGTAATTTTTCAATGGCACTTAAATTATATTATTATAAAATATTTTAACATTTATTGTTCTTGTATTTGTTATGTTATCCTTGTGACGATATTAAGTCGGATACTAGTAATTTTGATTTTAATGATATTATTTAGAGGGAGAGTTCGTTTGATATTTATACGATTTTGTTTTGTATTTCGATTATTAGTATCGCGATATTATTTAGTGCATAGCTATTATTTATTTGGTTTTATGATTTATAGGTTATACTGGGAGCAGTATATCGATGGTCAATGGAAAATAAAATATTATCGTCGTGAGGGGTTACATCTATATACCCAATATGTTGGAATTATTATCCCAGAGATGTATACGAGAGCGTTTTCACCCAAGTTTGGACGTCATTTTTTTGATGAATTAGTCGACTAGTGTGGTGATCTACTTGGTCATGGTATCATAATTATATTATTTTTATAATTCTATTGTAAAAGATCTCGAAGTTACAACACTTTTGTTTGGTAAATTTGATTGTTAGCATCATATTTATACTTCTAGCGAGTAGGGACTGTTATTTTAGAACTATATACGGGAGCATATTAGGACGTGTACTTATTTTGATTAATTAGTCGATTAGTACGTTGATCTACTTGGTAATGGGATCACAATTATGCCCTTAGTATATCTCTATTGTAAAAGATATCGAAGTTACAAACATTTTAAATTTTTGTTTTTGGGGTTGCCTTTAAAATTTTACTGCTAGAATAATCACCGGGGAAGCTACTAGAAGGTCGTCAGATTTTTATCGTTAATCTTTATTCGTTTAATGAATTATCCTAACAAAGTCTACGCCAAGTATTGGCTTTATTTTGTATTAATTGTTTTATTTCTTTTACAGGTTACCGAATGGGAGCGTACATGTATTTATATACGGGGAGGAAGAGGGTTGATGGATCAACATTTCTACGTCGAAAATTATAGGGGTTGTTTCAACGCATAATTTTATAAATATATATATATATAAACATATATATATATATATATGTTTTTAGTTAAGACATCGGTGTTGTAAGGATTTTTGATTATATAAGTATTTTTAATGGTACTACTATAAGACGTACCTATTAATATTATGTTATTATATTTTTAGCACGTTTTAATTATTATATTTTTAATTATTTAAAGGCGATTGTGTTGCTTTTATGATTATATAATATGCTTTGCCTGTCATGTACTATGCATATTAATTATTTAATCAATTCTGCCAAGTAATTTATCAAGTCTGTCGCTAAAATTAAATTTTATCGTTAATATTTGATTCTTCCAATTATATTTTATTATTGATGTTTCATTAAAATTTTGAGATTCGTTAACTAATTAATTTTTCTCTTTCAGGTGCAGGACTACCGTGGCTTTACTTTTAAATGATATTTGGATTTGTCGATGTCGAGGTGGATGATTATTAAAAATCGCTCACATCGCGGGATTTTATATAGATCTTGATTGTTAGTATTAATTTCTTTTTAGAGGAAGTTAAGGAATACAAGGTTTAAAATTATATTATTAATTAACAAGAATGTGTATACGTATATGTATCAAAATTTTAATATTGGTTTGTATGTCTTAAGGTATTAATTTTATAAACGGCATACAATAAGATTTTATAAATGTTGATACTTTTGCTTTATATAAATGAAATATTGAATTATCATTGATCATATAATAATTTTAAATTTTGATTAATGCATTAAGATTTCGATTGTTCATATATCAAAATGATTTTATCTAATTTATTACAATTTGCTTAGGAATACTGTTGCTGGAAATATCTTTTATTAAATTCTCATTGGTCAAAGCATTGATTTCTCAAGGGATTATTATTTTGTCTTAGTTTATTCGCGATATCCGTGTAGGGCAAAAATCGTCGTGTTTAATATATGTACATGTATGTGTATTAATTGTATTTTTATTATATATTTTTCCTACACGTTATTAGAGAATATATATATATATATATTCATTGGGAAAAGGGAAGCTTATAAATCATTTCATATTTATGGTTTGATAATCGTGAAGAAATTACATAAGTAAGCGTAAATATTTCCCTTTATTTTATTATTTTACATATTTATAATGTTAACTTATTATTTCTTTTGTTAATTCTTATGCGTTAATTTTCATTGATATTATAAGGGATTGCATATATTAATTATACGAATTTAGTTTTCTATAACATGGCGATTGACTATTATTGTTAATAATTTGCTTTACGCGTATTTATTTATAATTAGGTTATGTAGTATATGCATGTGTCCGATTTAAATATTATTAAAATTTATGTCCTCGGTTATTGGTAGGACATTTGTCATGAAATAATTTAGTATTAATGTACAGCGTTAAATTGAGAAATTTTATATTTTGATTATATTATCTTGGAGGGTCATTATCCTCTTCAATTATTTTATAGGAAATTGTATATAGACCTTTTATTAATTACTTTTTTTCTTTTTCAGGTTTCTAGTGGTGAGAATCTACATTTAAGAGAGTGTTTACGCGAGAGAGAGAGAGAGATGTTCAAGCCTATGATTTGTGCTACAAGATTCCAACGATATATATATATATAAGCATAGACGTTCTTATTATTATATTTTTATTTATTCTTTTGGTTCAACAAAATGTTTTATAAATTAATTTTATTTCATCGAGAAAAAAAAACTCTTATTAATTTCTGGTTAGCACATACTATATTTATTTAATAAATTCTGTATGTCATAAAGAATAGTTGGGGGACTTTTATTTATCCGACAGATCAAATAGAAACAGATACGGATTTTAATTTTATTTAATTTATTCTCTTGAATTTTAAGTCATTATATTTATAAATTTTGTTGATGATCAACAGGTACATTTTGTTGTTCCGTTTGGTGTATCTATGTGTATGTCTCATTTAATAATTAGGTTAGTAGGATCAATATAGCGATTTTATTTCAATATATGTAATAGAATTAATCATGATCAGATATATATATGTGGGTAGCGTATGTATATTTTGAGTAAAGTATAATTTGAGTGATATTTGAGTCTTATAGTTCTCCTAAATAGTAATGGAGATGTTAGACACAAAATTTCAGATATACAGGTGAGGCAAAAGTATGGAAACCCTAAATTTTCGAAAACTATGCATTTAGAAACAAATGTTTCAGACAAAAGGTTTAAGTAATGCATTACGTAGCAATATCAGTGTAACCTTGAATAGCACGTCAAGGTCACATAAAATCACTTTGATTTTTTAAATGGAATCCCCTATTTTCATTGCATATTCTTGTAGCTTATCTCGAGAGTTTTCCAAAACACTATAATTAAGTACCTTTTTATTGAATACTTTCTGAGTTATAAGACTTGAAATCATTTCTTAATTTTATATAAACCATAAAATATCTAGTAAACCATTCATTTTTCGATTATCTTACCTTCATACTTTTATGTACAAAATAATGAGAGGAATCAATTGGTGTAAAGAAAACACATAGTTGTTTCTAAGAAAAAATATGTAATTTGCAATTAACAATTCCATATTTTTTCTTAAAAACAACTGTATGTTTTCTTTACACCAATTGATTCCTCTCATTATTTTGTACATAAAAGTATGAAGATAAGATAATCGAAAAATGAATGGTTTACTGGATATTTTATGGTTTATGTAAAATTAAGAAATTATTTCAAGCCTTATAACTCAAAAAGTACTTAATAAAAAGGTACTTAATTATAGTGTTTTGGAAAGCTCTCGAGATAAGCTACAAGAATATGCAATGAAAAATAGGGGATTCCATTTAAAAAATTCAAAGTGATTTTTATGTGACCTTGACGGTGCTATTCAAGGTTACACTGATATTGTTACGTAATGCATTACTTGAAACCTTACAACCTTTGTCTGAAACATTTGTTTCTAAAATGCATAGTTTCGAAAAATTTAGGGTTTCCATACTTTTGCCTCACCTGTATATGTATATATAAGAGGCGGTATTTATGCTTGTTTAAAAATGTAATCTTATTTCAACAAATCTGTTGGTCATGGTATTAGAGTTTATTATTAGAAGTGTCATGTATAAGAGTTATAATTTTTCTTTTGAACGTATTGTACGTTTGTTCTCGGTTATTTGTTCGTAATGTAATGAGTACGTATTTTTACTGAGTGGCTTTATATGAATATATATATATGTCACTATTGTAAAGACGATTTTATTTAGTTTTTGTGCAGAGTTTATTTTATTAATTATTTGTATTAAGCATTTTTGCTTGTAAATCAAGTCTTTGCGTCTCCTTTTATATGGTTAGGTCCTTAAGGTTATACTGTTAATAATTATTTAAAAGGGGCTTGTGGAGCAATTCTATTAATGTTAATCGTTGAGGGTTTTGATTCTTACTTTATAAGAGTGTTTCTTGTCTCTACTGGAAAATATGGGATTACTAGATTTGGCTTATATCGATGGGTTTTCCTTTTACAGATTCTTAAAATTGGGGATCTATGTACGAGTATATGCGTATGAAGGCGGAAAATATTCTAACTATTTGAAGAGTGCGGATTATATATACTTATCGGAAGGATAATTGATTTTACACTTCACGATACTTTAACTAGAACTTAAATCTATTCTACGTAAGTATATATATTTTCTTTTTCTTTCTTTTCATATATTGTGTTTTTTTAATTTTATTTCATCTATTGTGGTTTTTTTTTTTGTTAACAAAATGAATCGTTATCGAATCTGTTTCATCACGATTGATTGTTTGAATAATGAAAGATATTTGTAAATATATATATATTCTAGATTTGAAATTCTTTACATTATTGTGGCTTTAAGATTTTCAATATTTTTAATTAAAGTTTATTCAATAAGTTTCCAATGATAACGGTTAGGTCCATTTTGTTAGATTTTGTCTATATATATATATATATATTTAAATATATTTGCTAATGCTGGTTTTACGGTTAGTTCCACTAGTATAACGAAATTTTATATAGAGTAATGACGATATGATAATATTATAACATTTTATTGATATTTTCTATAATTTTCAGGTATTCTGTAGCGACTTTCAATGAGTGTACTACACATATGCTGTCAGCGAGGGACAGATATATATATATAGACGTTATTATATAACAATAGTAGGTAAAGATTATGATATAGATATAGTTTTGGAATTTTAATATGCGATATAGTGTAGTATAAAGATTTTGAAAATTTTTCATTGCGGGACGTAACAGTAGATTTGCAAGGGAGCTCCATAGTGCTCCGAATAAGTGTAGGCTGCATCCATAGACCATGTGTAAGGCGTATCCATGGATGATCATGTCAATGATTAATTTGACAAGACGGATGATCATGAAGATTCCTACGAGTCCAGCGGTAGCCGAACCAAAATTGATGAATCCCTGCCATATGCGGGATGCTGTACTCTCGACAATTTTATTCAGAGAGTCTTCGTCTAGTAAATTATATACGGATATTCCTTCAGTGTTCATGGAATGTCCGGTGAGTCCACGAGCTACTGCATTGAGCAGTGCAGGTTTCTCTGCTGGAAACATGATATGGTTTCGCAGTTTTTCTAAATCACTAGCAGAATAGATTCCGCTTACTGCTAGCGGTCCTGGAGTAAGGTATCTCCATGTTAAGGCTGCCATAGGCTTCAATTGCTGGGGAGGCAGTTGTCTCACTTGTATAGCAGGTGTAAGTTGGATCCATGTATCCTCAATTCTATACAAGGTCGGTAATTCATTACTGCACTCCTTTTCATTACCTATTTTGGTAATTATTCTTGATTTAGGTGTAAGAAAATAAGAATTATTGTGAACTGTAACGGGAAGTTCCGTGTAACATCTGTCGGTTCTTCTTACAGTGACTTCCACTGGAACACACTTGATTATTTGTACGGCTTCTCCAGTGGTAACTGCCATGTAACCAGGTCCTTTCATTAGACGGTAGGCAAATTCCTCTGGTTGTGTAGTAGCGAAGGACAAGGCATTAGTGATTACTTGTCTTTCGAGAACGCATTTTTGCTGTATCACATTGTGATAGAGAAGTCATTTGCTGTTTAATATGTTTCTCTATGTATACGAATTTTGAATTCATATACGTGAAAATGTCGAGATTATTTACTGGAATAGTTCCTCGACTGACAAAGGTATCACCTTTATTTGCTTCTAAAATGAAAAGCTTTGGGTGTTCAGTACACAAGAGAGTATATCCACATAATGGTAATTCTTTCGTCTTCATGAGAGCGAAAGTAATTTCCTGAGTTACCAAGCTATAAATAGTTGGTGTTGCTGTAGTGGAATGATTTTCGGCGATTTTAGTAGCTGGTCCTTCGTAGAGGACGTCATACTGATGAAAATTGCAGGAAGTTGTGGGTATGGATTTCCAATAAGAATATCCATTATCAGCATCTAAACAAAAGGTATCAGCGAGATCGCAGACTGTGCCAGATTTTAATCTGATTTTTCCAGTATTCAATTGCACAGGTACGTATGAAGATCTCAGTGATATTTTGGCAACTGCTTGAACGACGACGTCGTCCCAAGTTCCAAAAGGGTCGGAATATTGCGTTCCCTTACAATATCCGTCTACTTGTATTCGTCCAGCCATAGTAATACTACGGTAGGTCGTTTGATTAGCCTTTAATCCTGTGACGAGATGATGATCTCCTAAGGTAATGGTTCCATCTTGAAACATTCTCAAGCATTGAGAATAGTCGGTTTCGTGTACATAATCGGCCTTTCCGTTATGAACAATAGAAATATGCGAATGCATTCCGCAATGGTAAATGCTTCTTGATATTTCAACTTTACATTGAATAACTTCCGTGTAGCTGTAGTCAGATAATTGCAATAATTGTATATAGACTTCGGTGGTGTTGGGGGTGCTTATATCTAAGTCGCATTCTCCAACATCAAGTAATGAGACAGCTGTGATATTGAGGTGTTGTCCGCCACAATCAAATCCAATTAGGCCAGACGCTTCGCTTATTATGATTAATAAGAGTAAGGTCGTCATGGTCTGAAATAATTATGTGCAAATAATATAATTATATATATATTCTATTTTGTTACATGTGTTACGTTTTGAGATTTCGTTGTTACGTCTCGATCGTAACTTCTCACGTATTTATTTGTTACGCAATTGTAACTTCTCTCTATTTCTTTTTCAGGGCAACCTGCCAAGCCGGCTATGCCTAGGACGCCGAGAGACTAAGAATCTTTTGCGCTTCTTTCAGGAGAGGGATTGACGATGGGAAATAGATTAGGTGCGTTGAACCTGACCCAATTTATCCTTTTTGATCTGTTTTCTTTTATTAGTTTACTTCCTTAGAGCTTTACAAATCCTTTATTATTGTTATTATTGTTATTATTTGACAGTTGTAGATAGTGTATATCGTTATACGTATAAATGTGTGTATGTAGTTAATGTTCTTCTCTATAGCATTTCTAAGGCGATATCTAGATATGGTTATTATTCGCGGTTGTTGAAGAAATTATCTCGCTGCAAGTATTCGTAGATCTCGATAAAATCTTCGTCTGTTAGTCCTACGAGGGGTTGGATACTGCTTGGTAAGACTAGGTCCTCTGGTTCCGGGTAGAAATTTGGTTCAGGGGGATCCAGAACTTGACCTGGGTTGGATGGACCAGCCTCAGTTTCTGTGCTTTGTTCTATGGGTCTTCGTTCTTCCGGTATGGAAGGAAGATCTTCCGGTGTCCTGACCGGCGAGTAGCTGGGATTAGATGAATCCTGGATGGGGGAGTAATTGGGCGATGGCGGCCTGGCTCTGGGCTGTTGTTCCTCTTGAAGAACCGCTGGAGGGTTTCGGGGAGGACGATAAGGGTATGCGCGGGAGGGCGCGAAACTACGCACTGGAGAGTACCTTGTTACTCTGCTTGTTAAGTCGTTCTCGTCGGCAAACAACTGACGAGCTGTAGGGAGCCTAAGTACCGACCGGGAGGCACGCCTGCGGCGTATACCCGCGGCACGGAGGGAAATTTCGCGTCCAACGGAAGAAGTTCGGCGGGGGTTAACCATCTACCGAGGGAATACGACTATTTAGTATGTTTGATGCGATTGATTTAACACAAAAGGGGTTTACTTACGATGATGCGTAGAAAGGTACCTGTTAAGATGAATGGTTTTATAAGGTAAATGTAGTCACAGCAAGGTGGTTCATAGAGTTAAGACGAATAATACGGCTTAACGGATTATTGTGAGATAAACGAATGTAGATTATGATAGTATATCTCACTCGTTCTCATATCATGGTTGAAACGTTCGGCTATATACAGTTCATTGGGGTACAGCAATTAATGATTTATTTAATATATTTTGAATTTTTCAGGGGCATGCGGTTGCACCGAGAGGTCCGGAGATTCAGGGGGTACAGACAAGGATACGGGTAAGAGCGGCTGGCTTACTTCAGATAAGTATAAAATTCATAAAATGTTTTTGATAGTTAACTTGTAAGCCAGTGCATTAATTCTATTATTTCGACAGATCCTCTAGGAGCGAGTCTTAGATTCTGAGTCTAGTATCGATGTGCAAGACGTCACGTCACAGCGGCACAGGATCCACGGAGAAATTCTTTCAGAGAAGCTCTCCGTGAAAGCGGCAGAGGAGTAGAATTTGCTACTCAATGCACATCGAGTGACTAACTCGAACGACGCTACACTCTAGGATACGCTTTGAGCGTTCTCAGAGGATCGGTTGAAATTTAAATTATTCAACTCAAAGAAGGATTTAAAGTCTGTATACGGAAAGGTAGGATTCGGGAAAATTGTCGTACAACGAATGATAATTTATCTAGCATATACTGAATTTCCAGGAGCATGCGGCTGCACCGAGAGGTCTGGAGATTCAAGGATACAGACGAGGATGCGGGTGAGAGCGGCTGGCTTACTTCAGATAAGTATAAAATTCATAAAATGTTTCGATAGTTAACTTGTAAGCCAGTGCATAAATTCTATTATTTCGACAGATCCTCTAGGAGCGAGTCTTAGATTCTGAGTCTAGTATCGATGTGCAAGACGTCACGTCACAGCGGCACAGGATCCACGGAGAAATTCTTTCAGAGAAGCTCTCCGTGAAAGCGGCAGAGGAGTAGAATTTGCTACTCAATGCACATCGAGTGACTAACTCGAACGACGCTACACTCTAGGATACGCTTCGAGCGTTCTCAGAGGATCGGTTGAAATTTAAATAATTTAACTCGAAAGAAAAATTTAAAGTCTGTATACGGGCAAGTAAGATTCTGGGAAAATTGTCAATAGGCCTAGAATAAATCGAACTAATATACAAAGTTATTATCAAGGTTGATTAAGAATGATTATTATTTTATTATTTCCTTACCGGATGACGGGATCAATGGATGAATACAGGCACCGCTGCTCCTTCCCTGGGTTGCTCGACCTCGGTGAGAACCTGAAGAAGTGGCAAGGCAGCGCAGAGAATGGCCAAAGAGTCAGAGGTTGCTGGATGGTAGCACTTTATTAAAGTGTTAATGTTGATACAGCTCTCTTAATAGAGATTGAGACTAAGTCCCGAAAGAAAAAAATCAAAATCGCGACTAAGTTATTGTCGAATAAGTTAAGGTGTCCGGTAGGCTTCTAGGTTTTTCCTCTTCGAGAGCTGGAGATCTGATGGGCGTAGGGAGAGCTGAGACACAGGCGAGTTAATGGCGCAGAGCCACACCGGCGGCGGCGGCGGCGGCCTTATATACCTTCCTCTGGTTCGATGTTTAATGGTAGGGAGAAGAGGTGGGCCTTTTTGGTGATTGGTGGGTCGGCTGCTGGAGCTATCCCTTCCTGCTATGAGTTTGCGATGTGGTGGGTGAGAGTTTTGTGGTAGGGATTGCAAGTCTTGCGTCTTAGATTTATTAAATAATTTTAGAATAATTTTTAATAATGATTTTTAACAATCAGAATTTTTTATAATATCGTATTTATGTTATTAGAAAATTTGAGTTCGATTTATAACAATTGTTTAAATTTTAAGTGATATTTTGGTAAATTCTGATGTATTAAACCATTATTATTACAATGATTTTTACAATGGTGCGTATATAGTTAAAATTAATAATTAGTGATTAATTAATATTTAGTAAATTAATAATTAGTAATAATTAGTAAAGAAAAATTTAGCATTTGGATTGCAGATTCTAACGCAACGGATGCGAAGATGGCTTATCTCTTTTTCTAAAAATAGATATGCTGGATGTCCTTCGAAGAATGCTCACTGCATTCTTTCTCTTTATAAGACGCATTAGTAACAGTAATATTTTTAATGAATTACCTTTTAAAATTCGTTTACGTGGTTTAAATTGGCATATTACACGTATTATTTCCAGGTTTAATAATTATCTTAAGACTAATTATTAAGATTTATCATTTACAAGATATATTTTTATTTATTTAATAAAGGCTTTAACAATTAGAATTTTTGTGGTTTTATATGTATATATTTTAAAATTTTCAAAGTCGACTTTTAATGATTACTCAAGTCTATGAATAATATTTTAATAAATTCTAATGCGTTAAGCCATTATTATTACAATAAATTTTACAATAAGAATATATGGAAATTAATTATCGCTTCGCTTAATAGTTATTATGTCGCTAAAAGAAATTTTATTCTTACAGTTCTCGGAACAACGTATGAAAAAGCGGCTCGTTTTACTTCTAAGAATGATCACGACGGATGTGCTCGAAGAATTCATTGCACGCTCTACCGTGATCTTTTATTCAAGAGGTCTTTTGATTCTGACAATATTTTATTCTTTGAAGATTTTCATTTGGGCGACTTTTATATTAGCACATATATATATATATATATATGTATAGATATGTATTCGCATATTGCTTATGAAAATTGATTTCAGCAAGTTTTTACTGAATCGTATTTAATAATCATCGTATAAGATTAATAATTATTGTATAAAATCTTGGGGTTTTAATATTAATTATTTGTTAATATTCGTAATATATATATATATATATGTTTTGTGTGCTGATTAATTTTGTCGCGGTAGCAGTCTATTATATCTCCTCCTTTGTTTTATTGTTAAATTTGTTACAAAATGTATATGCATATAGCATGCATATACATATAGGGATATTGTTGGACAAGTTAATATATATATGTGTCAATTTCTATCGCGACGCGTATTTATTGTATTTATACCTTTATTTTATTGAGTTTGGTTATAAAATATATATGCGTATATGTAAATTTAGTCAATTTGTATGTTACATATAGTATGCGTATGTATAGGGATAATTTTGGACAAGTTAAGATATATATTTGTAAATTTCCATCGCAACGCTTATTTATTGTATTTATACCTTTATTTTATTGAGTTTTGTTATAAAATATATATGCGTATATGTAAATTTATTCAATTTATATATTACGTATAGTATGCATATATATAGGGAGATTTCTGGACATGTTAATATATATATGTGTCAATTTCTATCGCGACGCGTATTTATTGTATTTATACCGTTATTTTATTGAGTCTGGTTATAAAATATATATGCGTATATGTAAATTTATTCATTTATATGTTACATATAGTATGCATATATATGGGGATATTTCTGGACATGTTAATATATATATATATAAAGGTGTATATTTTTATATATTAATATATGTTAATTTTCGTCCTGACGATTGTTTATTACGTTTCTACTTTTATTTTATTGGATTTGTTATAAAATATGTATACATATGTGTACATGTAGTCAGTTCACATGTTACATATAGTATGCATATTTATGTATATAGAGGTATATGATACTGGATAATAGTGTGATATTAATAGAAAATGCTTTGTTAATGCTTAATTATAAAAGAGAAGTCGATGTATTAATTTGGTTTGCATTCATGCGAGCGCGAATTTAGATCTTCCCTCTGCCTTTAGGTCGGGAGAGGATGTTTAAAAATTCCAATGGAGATAACGCGACGTGCTGGACTTGGCCTTGCACGCTTGTTCGACTCGTAGAGTTATACGCATAATATTCTTTGTGCAGTATTATTCGTAAGTACACATATTATTTCTCTATTTCTCTCGTGTTTTCACGTTTTATTTCCTTTGACTTAATGATATATGTATATTATGCATGGTAAGAAGTTGCTGTCATTATATTCATTGTTGTAATTTTTTATTTTTATTTAATAAAGTTTTTGAATTTAGATTCTATTTTTCGAGTGTCATTTTGCACGTTATGCAGCTGGGCCTTATTCATTTCTCGGAAGATTTTAGTCTTACATTATTAAATTTGCATATGTTCATATGCACGTATATATATATTATTTATATATATATATATATACGTATAAGAGTGCTCATATGTAAATGTTCGTGCATTTTACAATTGTGTATATACATTTTATATTCATAGTAGCTATAGGTGTCCATCCTTAATATTATTATTTTATTTATTCAGGCGATACTTTTGCCAGGGGGGTACCCGGTGAGTAGGAACACGAATATAGGGTGTCCATATATTTTCGTCATATGAAGACTTACTAGTAAGTAATATTCTGACATAATTATACTTAATAAGGTTTGGTATTATGAAATTTTGTCATTAAAGTACTTGAAAAAGGGGGATTATTATAGTTGAAAACTTTTTATATGAAGTGTTAATATTTTATAAGGCTTGGTACATGCATTCATATATAGAAGAGTGTGATCGTAAATGTTCATGGTTGATTTTTGATGATGTTCATTGGCCTTATTCTGATTTTTTAATTATTTTAATCTAAATTTTATATTATTTTGTTCATTTATGCTAGTTGGTTTTTCTTTCTTTTCATTGGCTCATGTGTATATGCCTTAAGCATATAGATGCTATCCATTTTGTTATACTTAATGCTTTGCAAATTTTTATAAAATATTGACAGCCTCGTGTTAGAAATTATTATTCTTATGACCAAATATTATTTTACATTAATTTTTCAGGCATCCAGGAGGGGGGTCATGTGACTTCGTCATATAAGGTATTCTTATTTGATTTTCAGGTAAGATCACTTTAAATTATTATTTGTGTTATGGGCCGCTAGTATTTGGTTAAATTTCGTTATTAGCTTATTATAAGTGAATATTTTATTTGTTAAGGTCTTATTATTCATTTATTATTGGTTATAAGAGTGGATGCATATATATATATATAGATATATATATATATATATTCATATGTATAATTGTTAGAATTATTTTGTAGAATTTGAAGCTAGATTTTACTACCAAAATTTTGTTTCTGAAATTTTCTTATCGTTAATATTTTTATTAATTTATGGTCTAAGAACATATATTCATTTTTATTTGTTTTTAGGTGTCAACAGGTTTAGCAAGAAAAACAAGCAGTGCTGAATTAAAATGTTGATGGTCAAGGATATATTATTATTTCTAAGGGTAAGTCTTATTAAAATTTATGCAAATTCATTATTGTTATTATTATTGTTATTAGTGTTATTATTATTATTTGCATTTAAGCAATTTCAATTTTAATCATAGTGAATTATTAGTACCATATAATTTATTAGTTTTATCAATTGTTAAATTTTGGTTATTATCTTACGTTTTTATTTATAATTTTGTCTTTACAAGTTTCATAGGATATTTATTAAATATTCATTGTTAGTTGGGGATTAATATATATATATCTTGTAATTATTCAATGGCACTTAAATTATATTATTATAAAATATTTTAACATTTATTATTCTTGTATTTGTTATGTTATCCTTGTGACGATATTAAGTCGGATACTAGTAATTTTGATTTTAATGATATTATTTAGAGGGAGAGTTCGTTTGATATTTATACGATTTTGTTTTGTATTTCGATTATTAGTATCGCGATATTATTTAGTGCATAGCTATTATTTATTTGGTTTTATGATTTATAGGTTATACTGGGAGCAGTATATCGATGGTCAATGGAAAATAAAATATTATCGTCGTGAGGGGTTACATCTATATACCCAATATGTTGGAATTATTATCCCAGAGATGTATACGAGAGCGTTTTCACCCAAGTTTGGACGTCATTTTTTTGATGAATTAGTCGACTAGTGTGGTGATCTACTTGGTCATGGTATCATAATTATATTATTTTTATAATTCTATTGTAAAAGATCTCGAAGTTACAACACTTTTGTTTGGTAAATTTGATTGTTAGCATCATATTTATACTTCTAGTGAGTAGGGACTGTTATTTTAGAACTATATACGGGAGCATATTAGGACGTGTACTTATTTTGATTAATTAATCGATTAGTACGTTGATCTACTTGGTAATGGGATCACAATTATGCCCTTAGTATATCTCTATTGTAAAAGATATCGAAGTTACAAACATTTTAAATTTTTGTTTTTGGGGTTGCCTTTAAAATTTTACTGCTAGAATAATCACCGGGGAAGCTACTAGAAGGTCGTCAGATTTTTATCGTTAATCTTTATTCGTTTAATGAATTATCCTAACAAAGTCTACGCCAAGTATTGGCTTTATTTTGTATTAATTGTTTTATTTCTTTTACAGGTTACCGAATGGGAGCGTACATGTATTTATATACGGGGAGGAAGAGGGTTGATGGATCAACATTTCTACGTCGAAAATTATAGGGGTTGTTTCAACGCATAATTTTATAAATATATATATATAAAACATATATATATATATATATGTTTTTAGTTAAGACATCGGTGTTGTAAGGATTTTTGATTATATAAGTATTTTTAATGGTACTACTATAAGACGTACCTATTAATATTATGTTATTATATTTTTAGCACGTTTTAATTATTATATTTTTAATTATTTAAAGGCGATTGTGTTGCTTTTATGATTATATAATATGCTTTGCCTGTCATGTACTATGCATATTAATTATTTAATCAATTCTGCCAAGTAATTTATCAAGTCTGTCGCTAAAATTTAAATTTTATCGTTAATATTTGATTCTTCCAATTATATTTTATTATTGATGTTTCATTAAAATTTTGAGATTCGTTAACTAATTAATTTTTCTCTTTCAGGTGCAGGACTACCGTGGCTTTACTTTTAAATGATATTTGGATTTGTCGATGTCGAGGTGGATGATTATTAAAAATCGCTCACATCGCGGGATTTTATATAGATCTTGATTGTTAGTATTAATTTCTTTTTAGAGGAAGTTAAGGAATACAAGGTTTAAAATTATATTATTAATTAACAAGAATGTGTATACGTATATGTATCAAAATTTTAATATTGGTTTGTATGTCTTAAGGTATTAATTTTATAAACGGCATACAATAAGATTTTATAAATGTTGATACTTTTGCTTTATATAAATGAAATATTGAATTATCATTGATCATATAATAATTTTAAATTTTGATTAATGCATTAAGATTTCGATTGTTCATATATCAAAATGATTTTATCTAATTTATTACAATTTGCTTAGGAATACTGTTGCTGGAAATATCTTTTATTAAATTCTCATTGGTCAAAGCATTGATTTCTCAAGGGATTATTATTTTGTCTTAGTTTATTCGCGATATCCGTGTAGGGCAAAAATCGTCGTGTTTAATATATGTACATGTATGTGTATTAATTGTATTTTTATTATATATTTTTCCTACACGTTATTAGAGAATATATATATATATATATTCATTGGGAAAAGGGAAGCTTATAAATCATTTCATATTTATGGTTTGATAATCGTGAAGAAATTACATAAGTAAGCGTAAATATTTCCCTTTATTTTATTATTTTACATATTTATAATGTTAACTTATTATTTCTTTTGTTAATTCTTATGCGTTAATTTTCATTGATATTATAAGGGATTTGCATATATTAATATACGAATTTATTTATAAATAAACTAGCGTAAAGCAAATTATTAACAATAATAGTGCATCTGCCATGTTATAGAA